>NC_035441.2:142026075-142284431 GCF_002127325.2 Helianthus annuus | reverse complement strand
CTAGGCCCAACAACCAGTTTGTACAGAAAGTAAATAACCAACTTATGCTGTAAAGTATAGTAGCGTGAATATGTTATTTGCCCAAGATTTTAGGCTGTGGCCCAACTTCTATTTTGTAAACAAATTGACTAACCTCATTCGTGTATGTATTGCCCAAACTTTTGGGCTTTGGCCCACTACCATTGTTCATGAGAATTAATTAATAACTTCTTTAATGATCGATAATGAGCAATTAGTTAATTCTCCAAGCATTACTATTGGGCCTTGAAGTATAGTCTAAACCCATAACATAAGTGGCGAGCCCAATAAGGAACGTGCAAGAATGAAACAAGTTGGCCTTCACAAATCACAATCACTGAATTGTTGTTTCGATGACCAAAAATCAGATTTTGTAAATGTGAAGTCAGAATCAGTCACAGAAGATGTGTTCTCAAGCAAAAGTTACTTGTACCTCATCCAGTGTGTGTTGCTCGCTAAGTTGGATTTTACAAATACCATTTGCTACCTGTTCTTCAAGCCATAACTGTTGTTTCTTAAGTTCTACAAATGTATTATTATTTAACTGGCAAAAAAAAAAAAAAAAAAAAAAAAAAAATCTTATAAAGAAATAGATACCAGATCCCCAAGATCAAACATCGGTTTAAACATGGAAATGGTCTTGGTAACTTTAATCAAACCCCCAAGTGGTATATTTATTTATGAGGGTATACTTATAATTTTTTTTGTTTTTTAATTTTAACGATCAAATGTTAAAAGAACTCCAATATGTCCCATTTAATTTAAAAGAGATCTAGCTTAATCCTGACTATCCTATGATGTTGGGTCAAAACACGGTGTATTTTGTAGTAGTTTGCGTTAATTTTGAGTGTGTTAACACGTTAATTCATATTGGTTTATATACTTATCGCGTGTTTGGGTTTTTGGCTTAACAGGCGCTAAATAGGGTAAAAAAGAGAAACCGAGCTGAAAAATGGTTTGACGGGTCAACACGGGACCTGTAGCGGAAAAAGTCAACCTGGGCAATCCAGGCAACACGCGGAAGGTGACCAATACTCTCCCACGACGCGCGGGAGAGTCCAGTTACGGGAAACTTATAAAAACGGCTGAAATTGATTTTTAGGGCATCCATTCACCTTCCAGCCGTTCCAGACGAATTCAGAAGCGATTTCCTACAGTTTTGACCATAAACTGCATCCGTTTAAGTTGTTTATCATGTCTAATCCATTCCCGATCGAGATCGAAGTTGTGATTACAACCATGAGCGGCTAAACGTGCTGTGACTTCCGCTCGGATGAACAATTGCTTGTTTTGATATGAATACTTTGTTTCTGATTCTTTTTAAACTTGTAAAGCTTGACTACTTGTGTTGATTTTGTGCAGCGGTTATTATATTTGAATTGTTTGTCGTTTATTAAGCGTATTGGCGATATACTTGCATCGTTAGCGGGTTAATAAATTGGTGGGTAATTGGTATAATCAAGCGGGTTGTCAGATTGTACGGTGAATCTTAAAAACTATCCCTAACAATTAATCAAAATCATTAATCCAAGGCCACGTCTATGTGGTGTTTTGAATCAATAAATAGGTGTTTGTGTTAAAACGGGTAATTGGGATTCCGGGTGGAGGTTACTTTTTCTCTTATTGATCACAACTTTCTTAATAGTTTTCGTGTTCTTTCAAACAATCATTAAAACCCCCGAATTTAGAATAAACTAGATCGTAGTTAAAACTGAACATTAACCACAAATTCCCCGTAGATACAATACCATACTTACATTATCTACATAAAATTTATTTCGGTTTTTTATTGACCCTAATGACAGTCATCACCCTATGTTTAAAGTTTAATCAAAATGAGTAAGTTTAGATCATGTACGTGGGTGGGGTAAAACCTTGTCGGCTAGTGCACTACATGTCACAGGTAAACATGACCCATGAACCACGAAAATCATTTGATTTATCTGTGACTATAGTTGTATAATCCATTAAAAAAAACACACATGGAAAATATAAGGATTCTACAACACCACCTACTTGGCTAGTGCACTATATTAGAGAGGAGGGTGTGGATGCGGCATCGGCAAGGGTGATGCACGGTATATCTAGACCGAGCAAACTACATGTGTGTGGATTTTTTTTTTCTATTAGCCAATGTACTACATTTTATTTATATTATACAAACCAATAATTTAGGGATGTAAAAGATAGCCACGGAAATGGTTTAAGGATGGTTTAGAGATGGAATGGAAAAAATATATGATGTTTGATGCAAAAGAGAGATATGATCAGGGATGATATTTTTGATGAAAAGGAATTGAACAGAAAATATATATATATATATATATAAAGGGTGGACATACAATAGAAAGTTTATTTGGCTAAGAAGGCTAGTAAGTGATCTTGACCATATCAAGGGCTAAGATTAAATCAGGGAAATTGAAAGGAAGAAAAGAGGCGCGTGAGTTTGTTCAAGGGCATTCTAGTCAATCCAAGCCAATAGTTTCTCTCTCCTTCAATTCCCACCCATTTTTTAAACGTTAATAACTCTTTCATACGACATTATTTTTTATAAAAATTGCACCAAAAAAAGAGCGTTTTTTTATCTTTAAAACGAGTATACGATTGCTATATTTAAAAAAAAATTTAAACCCAGTTGTGTAAAACGCAATAGAAAAACCACCAGTTACGTAAAACGCAATGAAAAAAAAACCTAAAAAATGACATTTTTCTAAAACGCAATGCACCAAAAACACAAAGAAATGACTTATTTGTAAAACGCAATGACCAGAAAACACAAAGAAATGTCTTATTTCTAAAACGCAATGGACTGAAAACACATAAAAAGTGTTTTACCTAAAACGCAATGCACAAAAAACACAAAGAAATGTATTATTTGTAAAACGCAATGGCCAGAAAACACAAAGAAATGTTTTATTTGTAAAACGCAATGGCTAGAAAACACTTAAAAATGTCTCATTTCTAAAACGCAATGACCTAAAAAAACAAAAGAAAGTGTTCTCTATAAAACACAATGGACTGAAAACACATAAAAATGTGTTTTACCTAAAACGCAATGACTAAAAACACTTCAAAAATGTGTTTTACCTAAAACGCAATGACTAAAGATGCTTAAAAATGTGTTTTTTCTAAAACGCAATAGCCAGAAAACACATAAAACTCTCTTATTTCTAAAACGCAATGGACACATAAAACTGTTTGTGAACTGTTTGTGAATTGTCTGTGAACTGTCTGAATTGTCTACGAATTACTGTCTTCGAAATGAGCCAATTTCTGGAAAATTAATTTTTCTGATGCGTTTTTAGTGCAGCTCAACCCCAGCCAGGGCTCTGCCCCTTGGACCCCGCCAGGGGAACCCCCGCCAAGATCGTAAAACGCAATGACTAAATAAAAACCCAGATCGTGAAAATGAAATTAAAGAATTTCTTACATGGATCGAAGCTGGTTTCTTCATCAATTGACGAAATTTGAATGATAGAAACACTTATCAGCGATTGAATCGAACAAATCGAGTGATTATCTTCAAAATCACCAGAAAAAACGAGATTTTGAATGAAATTAAACTGGGTTTTTCTTCGAAAAAAGCTGAAGAACACGTTGATCGGGTGGTTGAATCATTGATTGATGACGAAAATCACACTATAATGTAGTGATTATTGAGATAGTAAGTGAAGAAAAGATTGGAAATGGTGGGTTTTGAAAATGGTGTGTTTTGAAGTAACTGGGGAGAAGAAGGAAGAAGAAATGATGAGATTAACTAAAATACCCTTTCTCTTTATTTTAAAATTTGCCACTTGTCATAATCCTATGGCTTCCTATCCTTCATAGCCAAAATTAACTTCCTATTTGATCTTTTCCCTATATATAAATGCTTACTTTAATGAAAAGGAAATGAAACAAAAATAATTGGAAATATGTTTATGTCTAATCATTACATCTGTATGTCTTTAACGTGTTAACTTGCATATCTATTATTTGTGGTTGTATGTGAAAGAAACAAAAGAATCACAGGGAAGTTCCAAAACATGATATGAAGAAGATTGGGTTTTGAATGATCATATGTTAGACTATGGGTATGGTGGGGCTTGGGTTGGGGCTTGGGGCTTGGGTTGGGCATTTGGTGACACATGTAAAGGGAGCCAGCCCACTGTCAGGTTACGTGTCCGCGTGGTATGGCGGGGCGTGGGTTGGGCTTGGGTTGGGTGCACCGCGTGGCCTAAATGTTTAAAAAAAAATACAAAAAATTTATAAAAAATCACACAACATTTATAAAAAAACCTACAACTTCATTAAAATTTTAAAAACTACATAATCCTAAAAATACATAATTTCTAAAAATTACAAAATAAAAAAACCTAGAGCGTTAAAAAAATTTCAAAAAGGTCGATCTTGTCGAACGCCTTGTTTTCCTTGCCTCGAAACTCTATGTTCGCCACCGAGAAGATGGGGGGATGGGGGGACCGTTTGAATTTTAAAATTCAAAATTTAAACAACCGCCTGACGTGGCGGGTGAACCAATGGGATTCAGCCAGCTCGCTTGGCCCTACCGCCCCACGCCCGGCTTGAAAGCCAAGCCCCAAGGGGCCACGCCACAACCCAAGCCCACCCGGGGTGGTGGCTTGGGCGTTTTACCCCAACCCAAGCCCCATACCCCACGGCCTTAGATATATTTTTAATAAACAGGTTGAGTTGGCTGGCTGACATGTTTATCATCATCATCATCATATTTAATAAATTCCATCAATAGCAAAGCTAAGATAGGATCTGAGGAGGGTAAGATGTAGGTAGCCTTACCTTTACCCCATAGAAATAGAGAGGTTACTTCCAGTGAGACCCCCGACTCGATAGCAGTTTTGCATCAAGCCTTGGACCTAAGGCACATATCCCTCAGCAATCGGGACAAATCGATTGGTGCATATACTCCTGTGTCTTTCAGCTATCAACGCCACTACATCGTGCATGATTAATCGTCCCCCGCTTTTAACGTTATTTTCATGATAGTTGTAAAATAACGTTAAAGTTGGTGCAATTTTACTTTTGCCACCCGAGGTCCACACATGTATACATGATATGCGCATACCACAAGCGGGGCATTATGATTGACATTTTTAGCGTTTCTTAATTAAAAAGGTCAACCCGTTTAATCCATTTTTTTATAACCCACCAATAAGCCAACCGTATGACTCATTTTATGTAAACGCGTCACATAAACCGTGTTTAGATTTTAAGTGTTTTGTTGTTAAGATTGATATCTTTGATACGAATAAAAAATATGGGTCATTTGAATAGATCTCCTATTCACTTACAACACAACAATACAATCCAAACTTGAATAAGCAAACTGAAGTTGTATATGAGTTAAACCTGAAAAACGAAATAGTTGAAGATGAACCATACTAACGTACACCTCTATTATATGAGGACCGACAATGATCTTATCATTGCTGTTAGGTACAGATCCCCCGTGTGTGACTGATACTAATCATATCATTGTTGTGGACCAATCCACTATATGTTGTATATCTATATTATTTGTGACAGAGGCTTGCAATGTTATGTTTTGCAAATATCATCGTTATTTGGATCAATAATTAAAACTTTTTTTGTTCCAACAAAATCTAGTTGTAATTTCTACAAGGTATGTTTAAAAAAGCTATGATATGTCAAGGCTCAAAGCTTGATTGCGCAAATAAGAACAAAGTTTGTGTTATTTAAAAAAAAGAACACGTTAAGTAATAAAACATATTCATACGTGTTCATGTTTAACAATTAGAAAGATATGGTTGGTTTGTTTGGTTAAAGTTTAAAGAACACAAACTTTCTTTTTCTTTTCTTTTTTTTTTTTAAAGTAAAAGTTATCCTACAAAAAGTCTTACTCAACAAAGAAAATATTATGCAAATAAACTCTGTTAAGTACTTAAGGTTTAGGGTGCTGCATATTACTAATTTACTATTGCGGGGATAATATATGTATAATATTGTTGTAACGTTCATAGCAAAAGAACTTTTTTATCTACCAAAGGGCTTGTAGTATAGCAGTATCAAAGTGTGTTGTAGAAGTGTTACTTCTCAACTGATTGAGCATTCTAGTCTTTTGGTTAACATAAGTAGAGATTTAGAAGTAGATAACGAGGGTGTGTGATTTAGCCCATCTAAAAAGAATCTACTTGTATTGTATCCTTTAACATTGCTACTTGCTAAAGCATGTGGTCCACGTATAATTTCTCAATATCAAGAATCCTGAACTTAGATTGAATCATATCGAAGATCTTTCCTTTTGTATCATCCGATTTCTGAAAATTGTACATCCGCAAAAGTACAAGTTGACCTCTTTGTCTTCATCAATAGGTTTCTTAACATCAAGAAGATGACAATGTTCTCCAGAGCGATCCCCCAAGTGCAAAAGCTCATGTTCTAATATATTTATGCAAGTGTACAAAATTACAATACCAACCTTACCCCTAAAATCACATATCTTATGTCATACAATAGTTTCTTTTTGGTGATGTTTTCTTTTCAGTACATAATGTTTTCAAATTCAAACGTATTTGTTAATATACCTTTTATAGAGAAATTCAAATAAATAGTGCCTTTTTTATTATTTGGACTCTATGGAGTGTTTTAACTAAAAAAATGCAAAACTTCTGAAGCTTTAACTAATCA
Organism: Helianthus annuus; assembly: GCF_002127325.2. Lineage (NCBI taxonomy): Eukaryota > Viridiplantae > Streptophyta > Magnoliopsida > Asterales > Asteraceae > Helianthus > Helianthus annuus. The sequence goes on along the minus strand of NC_035441.2, from coordinate 142,277,750 downwards.
CACCTTTAGTGTTTAAATGTGTGTAGTGGTTTAATTAAAACAAATTAAACAAAGTAAAAAAGATGAGTTATTTGTAATGGTGTGATTGGCGCAAAAAAAAGTTTAATGTGGGCACGCCACAAGGCACCGGCAATGTAATGGTGTTTAACGCCTCTTCCACTATATGTGGATTTGGCACCCAATATGAAATACGTCAAATACATTCAGTCTTATACATCAGGTGAATCAGGTGAACATGTCAAATACGTTTTTATCTCTACAGTATGAAATACACTTTCACGTAGGGGTGTAAACGAGGCGGAGCGGCCCAACATCAACTCAGGACCGGATCGTTAAAAAGCTCAAAACAAGCTCGAGCCTGAAATATGACTTGTTTGGTTATAGAGCCCGAGCTCGTGCTTACATACAAAGTTCGAGCCTAAACGAGCTCAAACAAAGGGGGTTTAGCCTAGTCAGGCTTAGCCTCAACTTGTTTACACCCGGTACTTACTTTATTTATGCTATCACCATAAATCCCTTAAAAATATAAAATAAAATTAAAAAATATATATATACAAATTTGTGGGATTTTCTCTATTTTATAGCATATGTTACCGATTTTGCAACAAGTATAAAGGAACCTGAATTGATGACCATAGACAATGGACCATATACTTTAGCAAATCAATATTCAGACCCCATATCTCCCTCCTCACGTGATACCAATGTGAAGTCACAATCACAGATGGGTTTGCAACCAAAGTTGGTTACTTGTACCTTATGCATGTTAAGTTGTACATTAAGTTGAATTAAACATACACACTTTGCCACCTCTTCCCCGGCCAAAAGCATGGAAACCTGTCTCAAAATTTAATGGACTGTATGTATTATTATTTTATGTCCCTATACCTGCACCTCTGCACTCACCAGGAATTTTCAACATCAATCAGTATTTTACCAAAAATGGTCCTTAGACTTTCACTCTTTTTAAGTTAAGACCTTTCTTTTTTCTCTCTTGCCATGTTCAGTCCCTCAACAATTACAGACACCATACTAAAAGTCAATCCATCCAAATTACAAACAATAATATAGTCACAGTGGACACAAGTGTTCTGAAAGCACACACAGATTCATGAAATACAAAAGTCAGAAAACAAAGGTTTCCTATATGGCCAACAACTTATATTAGAAACATTTTACTCTTGCTTACTATTGATTTAAAACTTGAGCACAAAACACAGCACTTATCAAAACATAAGGATAACTGCAGTCCAGCCTCCCTCCGATGAAGCTAGTTTCTGTTCTTCGACTTTTCCATGGCCCTTGGAGCTGTGCATCAACAAAACCACAAAGTTAGATTCGCGTTGTTTATGGAAGGTTTCATGTTAATGTTATTAACGTGTTCCTTTATTTTTTATCCTTATTTGAATATGTTAAATTGCAATTTAGGCGACGTGATTACTAATGAGAGAAAGTACAAATAATATAGTGATTAAAGGTGTGACATATGAGGCATACCTAAACCAATTGCATCAGAGCCCTTCATGATCTTCAGCCTCTTGCAAGAACCGATGAACATACTGTGATTACAAATCATAATATAAAGGATTAGGATGTGAGACATCTGCTTTAGCATATATATACTCGTCGTTTAAAATCGTCTTGTAATGAATTCACTACACATGGTATTTAATTAAACTTGAATATCATTTTAAGTTGTTCAAGCACAAGAATTCATTCAACCCCGAGAGTCTTAAACAACGAATTTCTTCATTTTGTATTCTACATTATATTGAACAAAACCCGTCTGGTTATGAACCTTGAAAATTACCACAAAGAGATAATTTCCTTATGTGTCTATTTAATAAAATTTAGGATATGGATTTCTTTCGTTCCATAAGAGTAACCATATGTAATGGTTTAATGCCCTCCTATGTCACACTCACATAAAGCATATTATAAGAAAAATTAATATCCCGCCATATACAAAACAAATTTACTGCTAATAACATATGCTGTACGCGTAGATTATTATGTAAGAATAATTGAGCAGAGTTTGGTTTAAGTTTCATATAAAGTCCTGAATAGAATTCATATTTTGGTATATCAAATATTTTGCTGAATCCACATAATAGCAATTTTGGAATAAGCATCCTAATAATACTGAACAATTGCAATTTATATTTGTAGGACACTAGAACACATAAAAAGATGGCTATGGCTATACACATAGGAGGCTATCATAATATATGGCAAAAGTGTGATTAATTATTCCAGTTACTTGAGTTTCATTACAACAAACATGATGAAAGTGAACAAAATAAATAAGGTTAAGTTGCTTGAAACTTACTCCCATGGCACATCTCCCACAAGCATCCAATCGCCATCCTTATCCTCATACGTAAGCACATACTCTGATCCATGCAACAGATCCCGCAACTTGCTCTCACTCAGACTTTCCCTTCCTGGAGCTCCCTGTGATCCGCATTGACCTACGTTACCGGAAAAAAATTACTCGTGATAGTTACAAAAATATGCATGAACATTATAAAAACCACATTTAATTACATTTAAGAAACAACTCACCAAGAGTGAAGCAACTAAACATCTTCTCAAGGGCCGAAGAAAGCTGTTGATAAGTGGTGTAACTTCTTAGATCAACCTTCCTCAGATACGGAGCCCCATCCATGCTAACTTTCACGAACAGAGCACCGGGACCCGGTTTTCCATCGACCTCGTCATTCGTCTTTGAATTTGTAGCCAAAATGTTCTTGCGGAAAGATCTAACCGGAGGCCAACCGACCACCTGTGCCCTGAAATCAAGATGAATCATATCAATCATGTTATCTCTTAACTTCGTTTACTCATTTCATTCATGAAAAACAAGTTTCTGATTTGACTTACTTAGCAGCAGGAGGATTGGACGCATTGACTTTGTTAAGGTTCGTTCCAAAGGTAGCATGAGTTTTTTCCTGTGGTGCAACCTTTGATGTTGCGTCTTTAATCATGGCAGGTTGAGCACCCGGTGAAATCTTAACATTTACATTCGAAGTATCAGAGTCGGTACCAGACGAACCGAACATCCATTTCCCTTCATCAATGGTATCAGAAAATCCTCGTTTATTTCCGGAAACAAAAATCTTCTGTGAACCGGAGCAAATTCCATCTTTAGACGGAAGCAGTGGAAATAGCGGTTTCTCATCAAGGCTCTCGGAGCTCGCCAGATCAGCATCCGGGTCCCGCTCAGGGGATTGAGATCCTGGAAGACCAAGCCTCAGTTCAGTAGCTTTAAGGTTTAGATTGTTTCTTTTCACATCTGAGATCCCAGACACAGCAGAGCTATCAACTGATGAACAATCTGATAATCCCAGATAATTTCGCTCCGTTAATCCAGCGTTCTTTTGAAAAATCGATTCCATACTGGAAGCAGAAGTCATTAAGGAAACGTTTCCCTGTCCATCCCCTTCAACGTCTAACAGCGGTGGAGACATCGGATCAAAAACTCATATGACTTCAAGTTAATCTCCTTGAATAAGAAAACAGATATATTACAAATGTTTAAAAAATTCACATTAAGTGATAAAAACATAGTTAATGAAAAGGCATTCTTTTAGAACACTACTTAGATAATAACAAAATATTTTTCGTGTAAAGAGTGTGTTTCTATGCCAGTAACTTTTCAATTTTATTAACCAGTGGATCATAATCCATATACGCATCAAAAGCATAGTCAAAATGAAACTAACAAGACCAAAAAAAGAAAAAAAGTTAAAATATATCCTTATTTAGTTCTGTATCAACATATTCTGAATGAACAAAGTCAATAAAATTATTAAAATGCATATGCATATCAGGTATCCCCAAAAATAAAGCTATCGGTTGACTAAAATCAACAACCGAAAAAGCACATGTTAAATCCCTAATTTTCGAGAAATTAGGCCGAAAACCTCATTATGCTCACAAAATTACTTCAAGTCAATTTCGCAATAGTTCACAAAATTACAAAAAAAAAAAAAAAAAAAAAAAAAAAAAAAAAATCATCAAATTAAGTAACAGAAAATATCATTATACTGCATCTAATCTTCTATATCTATAGCTCTAACATCATGCAAGCAACTTTTAATAAAAAAAACATCAACAAAACAAGAGGAACATGAATATGAAGATAACATGAACACAGTGTGTTGAAATTATTCAGCAATATGATTCTGAAACGAATCGAACATATAGATAGCTTGAAACGAAGCGAAATCCAGATCTCAACCTGTATAAATTTCGATTCTAAAAATACTGAACTGAATAACAAAAAAACAAAAACAAAATCAGATTATAGAGCAAATTAACGAAGCATTTACCTGAAATTGATGAAAATATATGGAATAAGCAGCAGTTGAGGGAAGAAGATCGGATCGACAGCAACAATCTTCGAAGGAATTAAGCGCAGAAGAGGAGAGAGAAAGTGTGTTTTAGAGAGAGAAAGTAAGAGAGAGAGAAGAGGATATTAAGGTCCCTCCATTAAGCAGAAAGCAAAGAAAAGGTCTGTGAGGTGTGTGTCTTGAAAGTCATTTTATGTAATAAGTTGAGTGAAAATTAATAAAGAAAGTGAAAAGGAGTGTGTTTTATAGGGGGGTAATGTGTAAATTTAAGAACAAGTTGAAAACTTTCTTTTGGGTTCCATCTTTTAATTTAAGCACAATTTTCCACACAAGATACCCACCCACCCCTCTACTCTAGTCCCCCCTCCATAAAACATGCACTTCTTTTATGCAAACTATTATTATTATTTGCGGTTTACAAACAAACATTTCTTTTTTTTTTTAACAGAAAATGTTATCAATAATCCTTGAATATTTCCCTTGCTTAGTTAGGTTTGAATCTTAAACCTATTATTTAAGAGGTAAATCTCTCTATTAAATGGATTACCTCACATTGGCAGTATCAATACGACGTATCTTTTATGTTTGTATATTTATTTATGTTATTGTTATTATTATTACTAAGTTATTATAATAAAATTTGTAAAACCAAAAAACCTACACCCCATTCGTTTTTTCGTTCATGTTGTTATTATTATTGTTATTAGCACAACCACCATTTAGTCTCGTTGTTTTCTTGAAGGGCTACTATGAGCGATTATGGTTCACATTCTATATTATATTGTTCCCGTTGTTTGTAACTGCTATTTGGGCTAATTACAGCCGTAGAAAGTCATCAACTTTTAATCTCAGCCGTTTAAAGTCTCTAAATTCCTTCTAGAAGCAGCAGTTCATGGCAGTTCCACACTCTCTCTCCCACGATTATTCAGTTAGCAGCAGTTTCCTAAGATGAGCCAATAAAAATACAGAATAAGAAACTGAAAAAAACAAATGCGGTTTAAGTTCCTTTATTTCAGCAAGTTAGTGGAGTAGTGGAGGGTGTAACTACCCAGTATGATGATTATATAATACGTACCCCACACTTCTATATTACATATTATTTCCATTTGGACAGCAAAGATTTGCAGCCATAAATGCCTACACCCTAATGGATAACTACTACCTATTCAAAGCAGCCAACTATGCAATCAAGGTAATACTAAACCACATACAATGTTGTACATATGTTAACTTCAGATTTTTTAGTTTCCTATATAACTAGGGTAGAGTGATGTTCTTATTAGAATTATTATCTGATAAACATGAAGTCGTATGGAGCAAGAATAGCAGACAGAAAAGGTACATACCAATTATCTTCTTGCTTTGTGTTGATTTACAGACCACGTCTTTAATCAGTATTTTACTTCTTGTAGTCATCAATTATTATTGAGCAGCAACAAACTGATGGAACAAATGACCTACAAGTGAAGGTAAGTATCGGTTACTTTTATCATAATTTCATAAAAAACCAAAAGACTAACAAAACATTTTAGGCTCCTTTATTGGTCGGTTGCGATGTGCGATCAATGAGTAAAGAAACATACTACATACTCAATAATGGAGAAGTTATAGCAGTGAATCAAGGTCGGTTAAGACAATTTAGAATTATTTTCTTTTTATATTTTTTTGGATATTTACTCACCAGCCTCGTGTTGATACAGATAGCCTTGGAGTCCAAGAAAAAAAGGTTAAGAAAAATGGTGATTTGGAGGTCTGGGCTAGCCCACTTGCACATAACAAAGTTGTGATTCTATGGAATAGAGGAAGCTCAACAGTCGAAATTACAGCATATTGGTCCGACATAGGACTCAACTCGACCACAGTCGTTAAAGCTCGTGACTTGTGGTTGGTAAGACTATCAAAAAAATATTTTATTCTTTTGAATTAGATTTTTTTTTTGCCGTTCTAGCATGCACTTGCAGTTAGAGGTGTACAAATAGGTTTTTTTACCAACCGAACCGGTTTTTCAAGTGGTAAACAAACCATGTTTTTTTTCAAACCAGTTCGGGTTTAAAACCGGTTTCCGAGGATCAAACCCCAAACCTATTAAACCGGTTCGGTCCGGGTTATAAACCGGTCTGGGCCAAAAAAAAACCGGTTTAAATCGTTTTTTTAACCGGTTCGGATTATAATACGAACTGGTATCCAAACCCTCGGACCAAGTCGGGTTGAAACCGGTTTTTTTTTCAAAAGGGGTCGTTTTTTTTCAAACCGGTTTTTTTGTACATGTCTACTTACAGCAACTTAAATGCCTCACTTGGATTTTTTTTTCTTTTTTTGCAAGACAAGACTCAAAGATCAGTGAAGGTACAGATCTCGGCAACTGTAGAATCTCACGCTTGTAAAATGTACTTTCTTACTCCGCGACAAGGAGTTTAGAGTACATGACCAGTTAACTGCAGATTGTATTATGTGTTATGACACGTTTGTCGTAAGAATAAGATTTGCGAAGGCAAAGCCAAAATAAAGCTAATAAACAAAGATGTGTTCTCTTTTTGAGTTTTTTAATGATGTTTTTGATGCGTTTTTATCATCTAGAATTGTCTGAATATAAGCATTTTTTTTTCATTTGAACTTTTTAACTAGTACGAGTAACTGATAGTATAACTATAAACTATTTTAATAATAACATATATACTGAAGAAAGTGCCAATCACATGATATTCGCCTAATCAAGATTTTTTGCTTTCTAACCTTATTAATGGACCCAATATGTACTATTCCTTGTGGTTACATAGAGATTGCTGCAATTGTCTGCAAGATTAAAGCAACAAAAAAAAGTTAATGCCCTAGATCAAGATCACATAAATAGGCCCCCACCAAAGCAACCATGGCGATACCATCTTTAAATTGAAGCTGAATATAAAAACTTACCTCTAAACCCGAAGAACATTGTCGAAAAAGTTTTGATTCATCCTGCGATATAATAAAAATTGTTAAGGTAGACTATGACAACTATTTGTAGATTAAACCAGAAGAAGTAACTTTAATACGTAGATTAAAAAGCAAAACAACAAAAACCCTCACTCGCACTTCCATATAAAAGCAATTATACAAGATCATCTATAAAATTTAACTTACTTTTGTTTCAGAAAATGCAATAAGTGATACAGATCAGATATAATATTTGTCGTTTCCCAGTTTCCATCAGAGCTTAAAACCAAACATAATTCTTCTGGGGGGAGGGAGGGGGGGGGGTCCTGCAAGCATGTAAATGGGCAGATAACTTTTGAGACTACAAACACTTTTTGTGCAAAATTTATAACTAATATTAGTTTAATAATCTAGTATTTTAACCAAATAGATTTAGAGCATTCTATGTGTTAACGATACATTTGGTCTACAAGTAATTTCAATTCTTTTATGTCATCATACTTTTCAGTTTTCAGATTTGTTTGACATCATATTATTGGCCTTAAGGGTCAAAACTAGAAAGTAACGCAAACTTTTGATTTTATATTTGCAAAAAGTGATACTATATGCATGCATGATGAGCTGTGAAATTGAATAGCCTCCAGCAAGTCTTTCTCAAGACGTTCATTCAATTGTTGCATTGATGTTGTGCCACCAGCAAGCTGCACAAAGGAAACAGTCTATATAAGCAAGTATGTTCAACAACCAAATGGCAACAGAAGTATCAAAGCTATTACCAAGATATCGCTGAATAGTTCTCTCCGAATATCAACGTCACTTATTTATGCTCTCTCCGAATATCAACATCACACTCAGCTTCATTATAGATATCTCTCTCTTAATCTACAAACAATCACACAAAATCAATCTCAGAACAGGATTTATCTACATATACAACTTAAAATCCTAACCCTATGTGTTCCTTCACCTATTGTTCTTCCAACTTCATACTTTTGGACTACAAATCTAGCAGCAAAAAACTCACAAATCAATCACAAACAACATGCACATCAGAAGAACCTACACATTTCTAATCAATATCTACTCCGATAACACTTCCAATTTGATAAAGGTAGGCCGAAATTACAGATCCCGATTGTCGTACATCTAGGTAGGGGTGTTCAAAACCGGATATCCGAAAATTTCGAATACCTAATTTCACTATCCGAATCCGTATACGATTTTTTGGATATCTGAAATTCGGATAGCCGAATTTTCGGATATCCATTCGGATAGCGAATCGGATATCCAAACTCAGAAAAAAAATATTTTTGAATCAAAATTCTAACACAACCAGTTTTCTAACATAACATTCAAAATCCAAGATATCAATGATAAGAAGGCAAATAAACAAAATTCCAAGCTAGCACCTGAAGGAAATAAAATATAAAAATAATAAGCTCAAGTGTAGTAGTGTACAACATGTATGCAGTATGTTTTTAAATTCAAATTTAAAATAAAATATTCATAAAAAAGAAGGAATAAATTAAACATCATCTTAAAACCCCAATGTGTGAATAATGTCATCGTATGTTAAGCATATGTATTCATTATTTCATACAAAACTGGTGTAATCAAACTCTAAATAATGATTAAAGAGTATTGCAGAAGTCGATAGAGAGGGTTCAATGTATTTTAGATACACCAGTAATCGTGATTAAAATCGTCGTGTAACCAAACCGCACTAAAAAATACAACATGCTTGATGCAACCTGTTGAAGCAGAAGATCATATGGAGCGATTGTCAAAGGCACGATGGAGAATAACGATCAATTCACGATGAACGACCGAATAAGTGTTGTTGATACTCGAGAAGGAGAGGAACTATCGATTGAATAACCACCGTGAAGAAAGAACAACTGAACGAACATTGTGAAGATGTCCGATTGAAGATTGAGCGTTGAAGGGTCAGTTGGGAGAGGGAGCGTTGAGTTATGTCTAGGGTTTACAAGGAAATGGGGAAAGATGGTATTTATATTTAACAATTAAAAAAATTAAAAATAGTATTATTTGGTATTTGGAATGTCGGATTTCCGAAATATTCGAAAATTATCAAAATTGATATCCGAATCCGAATTAGGTCATAAGTAAAATAAGACCACCCGTAATGAGGTTTTTTTGTCGTTTTTCCTTTAAATAAAAACACCCAAACACACCCATATACCGCTCCTAGGGGCGTTTTTCTTCAAAAATTGGGTTGGGGCGTGCTAAATTAAACGCCGGATCAAGATTTTGTTGGCCAATCACAAGTATCCTTCTTTTTGTTTGGCCAATACCTTTTTTATTTAATTTTTTACACCCCTTTTTAACATAATGTCCCACATCCCCACTACACCCATTTTAGAAAAACGCCCCACAAATTTTGTGGCGCAAAATCACTTTCGCAAAATAAATTTCGTTACTGACGTGGAGAGCCTATATGGTCTAATGGAACTTTCTGCAAAGGTGTTTTATATTTTAGGGTTGATTGTTTTATTGAGAATAAGGGTGTTATGTTGTTTGGTTTTAATGTGGAATTAGAGAGATTTAAGTTGAAAACCTTTCCAAGTATTCCACATGCTGACTTGATGGAAATTTAGTTGTTGTACATAAAGAGCTTCGTATGTTTGTTACTCATGGGTTTTCTGATTGGACGGTTGATTTGTGGAGGATGGAAGGTGAAAGTTGGGTGAAATTATGGGTTTTCCCTCCCATACAGCCTATTATTTTATCATGCTCTATCACACGTATTATAAGTACTGACAGGTTCCTTGTGGTATCGAATGATGGAGTTGCTATTGAAATAGACACGACAATGAAAGTGGAAGATTGTTACTATCCTGTACTTTGGTTTCGGGTTACAAGGAGGAATATACATCGAGACTCTTGCTTCACCAAATATTTACTTCCATTAACTATGCCCTTTGGTTTTGTTCATTTTAATGTTTTGTTATTTCTTTAGTGACATTATAAATACGTTTTATCATTTTCTTTATTATGTTCTATGGGTATTTATGTTATTATGCCGTTAAGGTACCCGGCCTACGGACGGGTTCTCAACTAGTTAGCAATTGTTTGACAAACAACAATTATGGTTATACACATCGGTAATTTTGTCAGCCCACACTTATTTCTTCCATCGATTAACTGAATATAAATACACCACAACTTGTCTATCCATCTGCATAAACTATGATAGAGGACTCGTCAAAAACCATGTCCACCGTAGAGATACAAGTATGGTTGCAAAAGTCGCTAGACGCTCCCTAGTCGGTGGACTGGGGAGTTGAGAGTACTCGGCCTTGGCGGAGAGTACTCGGGGGTACTCGGACATATTAAATTATAAAAAAATTAGTTTTCGGAAATTAAATATATGTCAAATAGCATAAATTTACTAATATTTATAACAAAATGCGTGAAAATGATATTCATTCTTTAATATATGATAAACATAGAAATTATGTTTTATTTTTTTAAGTTAAACTCGGCCCGAGTTGACCTACTAAATCCGATTCTGGCCGAGGTTAACCGCGTTTGATCAATTCCGAGTAACTAGGCGGAGTTGAAGAAAGTCGCCTCAGCATCTTACCTTGTAGCAACTACTCGGAGAGTAGTCAACCTTGGAAACCTTGTTTTACAACCATGGATACAAGTGCTTATCATTTTAAAGTGGAAACGTGACAAGCCTCTTTTTAGAACAAACCTCACACGATTGTCACCAATACAAAAGGTTGTTCCATAAATCCTGTTTAACCATCCGCGTATACTGTGATTGGGGACTAGTCAAAAACTATGTCCATCGTAAAGATACAAGTGCTTATCATTTTAAAGAGGAAACGTGACAAGCCCTTTTTTTTAAAACAAACCTCACACGACTGTCACCAATACAAAAGGATGTTCCATAATTCATGTTTATCAATCTGCATATACTGTGATTGGGGACTTGTCAAAAACTATGTCCACCGTAGAGATACAAGTGCTTATCATTTTAAAGAGGAATCGTGACAAGCCCCATTTTTAAAACAAACCTCACGCGACTGTCATACAAAAGGATGTTCCATAATTCCCTTCAACCTTTATCAATGAAGAGGTCATCCAGACAATGAATCTCAACAAAAGAAACTGATCTGTTATTAGGGTTGGTATATCGTGTATACCTGTACATGATAATATATGAACACGATAATACACGATACACGAAATCACATACACAAACACGACACGATAAGGTTTCATGTCTAGTTTTCCATACACGAACACGAAATATTTTTTAACAGGTATACACGATAATTACCTGTTTACGAATGTTTCAATAATTACATATCTAGAAACTTGTTTAGTGAAACAAAAGTTGTCAAAAGTTCACAACAGGCATAAATAATGCATAAACGCATAATCTGTAACAAGTTTGAAACAAAATCCATAAATGACAAATCACAAAAGGTTTAAATAATTCATAACATCCCATTCAAAACAATGTAAAGTTCATTGGAATGGGAACGGGAAGGGTTAGAGAAACTAGAAAAAATAAGTGATAAAATCAGGTTTTTCAAATCACATGGTCACACTAAATTATATTTTTTATTATATTAAAATTGTTAACATATATTAACAGGTATTAAATAGGTAAACATGTATTTTACTTGTTTAGACACGAAAATTAACATGTATTTCGTGTCTACCTATTTAGTACATGTTACCTATTAAGGCCATACACGATACATGTTAACTTCGTGTAGGTTCGTGTCGTGTATTCGTGTATGTGTTTAAAATTGTCGGCCCTATCTGTCATAAATATCCTCAAATCATCATATTAGATTAGCCCATGTGTCATACTATTAGACAACAATGTGGAAAATAATCTCAAAAGAACCACATGAAACACATGGCTAATCTACTCATCAATGTGGAAATTAATCGCTTGCTATTTACCAGAAACATATACTGGTTATGACAACGTTAAAACTAACAACACTAAGTGTTAGTCGTAAGTGGAAATTATTTTTAATAGTTAGCGTTGATGAAGTTACTACTAACGTGCAAAGTAAAGTTATTACTAACGGAAGTTTATTGTTCCTTTTTTATGTGATCGTTTTTTATTCAATAAGAAATCATTAGTCGTTTAGGTTAGTTTTTCATAATCAATTATATCTGAGATAGTTGTTGTCCTTTACTTTTAGAAGTAATGCAAAAATTGTTACTCACTTTCAATGAAAAGATTATCTTCGTAGCTTTATGTTTAAAATCGTTACACTTAGCCATACATGTTGTGTAAAACGTTCAGTAGGAAATTATTAGATAGAATTTCACTATTCATTTTATGGCAATCAAATTTTACTCAATAAAAAATCATTATTCATTGAGGTTAAAATTTTCAAATCAAATTTATTTGGATGTTTGTTGATCATGTGATAGAGTGATTTAATTTCATAACTCACTTTGAAAAAAATAATTGATTCTCCTTGGCACACAACTTTGTTATTGGTAAGCAAGGACTTCATGGGGGCAATTATTCTAGCACTACTATCACTAAAGCCATTTTACCGTAGATATAAGATGCAGTTTATGTGATGGTAATCTCAAACATGTAATGCATGTAAGACAATGAACTCATATTAACCCAACATCTAGTTTTTCTAAGAATGATGTATGTAAGATTCATCTAGGATGTTTCATCTTATCTCGGTGTGAGGATGCGGACGAAGTCATCACTTGGAGTAAGTCCGATCCTTTATTTTGAGACATAGATTGACATGAGTGTCAAAGTAGACTCCTTGGGATTCCGACTAGGTACTCTTTATTATCTAACATCTTCTCTCTTTATCTCTACGCCACTGAAACATGGATTTCACTTCTCAATGTTAATCACCTGATTAGAATGAGAAGTGGAGCCGCATGCGAAACCATATACCATAGATCCATATTATCATAAATGAATTGTTATATATGTATAGGCAAATGACTTTTAGCCGGGTGATATTGGTGGATCGTTACTTATACATCTAAGATACAGGTTTAGGTTTGATTCAGAAATGTTACATAACGTCTTTTCTTTTGGTCAAGATCCTTTTTTTATTTTATTGTCCCGATATGGTACGCTACCATACATATACCAATGCCAAAATTAAGCTAACTTCATAACCGAATACCATATGATATATAAAATCATGTTGTACACGTTTAATCACTACGCCATATAGTTTTAAGGACTGTTCATGGTATTCTAGAATCTATACTATATAATCGAATTGTGTGTTTATTTACTCAAATTCTTTTTTGTTCCAGCACTATCCATGTATAGTTTGCATACCCCGGCTATTATAGTTACCATGGATATTTAGAACTTTAGTTATCTATATATATATATATATATATATATATATATATGGGAAGGTGTAAATGAGAACGCTAAATATTGAGGAAGTGTATTATACAATTGGGCTTAACGTACACTGTGTACGCTATGAATATATAATATGTGAATTTTGTACTTACAACATGCGATCTTTTGGATAGAGGGTAAATTCGCGTGAGTAAAAAAAACAATCGCATGTTGGAAAAAATAAAAAATCGCATGTTGAAAAAAATAACAAACTCGCATGTTATATATTCACAGCGTAAGCATCGTACGTTAAGCCCAATTGTACGTTAACTAACCTATATGTATAGGGAGAGGATCGTGAGAAAACTTATTGTTAATAAAAAAACTAAAAAAAATCATTCAAAGTTTTATTACACATATGTTTACATATATCCAGAATTAAAAAAAAAAAAAAACCATGCTACAGATTGCAAGGAAAAGTGCTTGCGATCCGCAAGGGAGTTTTTTATATCATACATGTGTAATACATGATATATTACCCATGTGTAATAGTACGTTTTTTTTTTGCCCAAAGTTTTTATTATTTTTGAGATACTACATAGGGTGGGAGTCGACTATAAAGTCCAGTTATTTTTGGAAGAGATCATTCTAAGACAATAAAATGAGATTTTTAAGAAAATTCTTTATCATTAACAATTCAAATATAGCATTACGTAGTTATCAGTTCACACATCACTATATCATCATTGAAACGATTTATGTTCATCTTTATGTAACACGCCAGTTGATCATTGATTAACAGTTTCTTCACGATGTGTTTTACCAATTACAAGTTCACTCACAATGTGTTATAGCATTTTATGTTTTTAAAGAAGGCCATGTTGTTGTAATTATTGATGTTGTGTTTTATTAGTTATTTTTTTCAGCACGACGTGTTCTATCAGGTATGATTCACGAATGACATGTCTTTATATTTTCTTGACGTTGTGTTTTATCTTGACTATGTATTTTACCGGATACATGTTTACTAACAATATGTTATAACAGTTTAGGTTTTATGAAGGACATGTAGTTGTATTTATTGACATTGTGTTTTATCTGTTATTGACTTCATCACGATGTGTTATACTAGATATGATTCACGAATGACATGTCTTTGTATTTTCTTGACATTGTGTTTTATCTTGACGATTTGTTTTAACAGTTACAGGTTCACTCACAGTGTGTTATAGCATTTTATGTTTTAAGAAGGACATGTAGTTGTAATGATTGACGTTGTGTTTTTTTTTCAGTTATTTGTTTCATCCATGGTTGCAAAAGTCGCTAGGCGCTCCCTAGTCGGTCGACCGGGGAGTTGAGAGTACTCGGTCTATGCGGAGAGTACTCGGGGAGTACTCGGACATGTTAAATTATTAAGAAATTACTTTTTTGGAGATTAAATATATGTCAAATAACACAAATTTACTAATATTATAACAAAATACGTGAAAATGATATTCATTCTTTAATATGATAGGCATAGAAATTATGTTACATTATTATTTAAGTCAAACTATGGCTGAGTTGACCTACTAGATCCAATTCTGGTCGAGGTTGACCGCGTTTGACCGACTCCGAGTAATTAGTCAGAGTCAAAGAAAGTCGCCTCGGCAGCCTGCCGTGTAGCGACTACTCGGGGAGTACTCGGCCTTGGAAACCTTGTTTTACAACCATGGTTTCATCACAATGTGTTATATTGTATATATCTACAGTCTAAAACACAATCAACAAGTAAATATGTAACTTACGCTTGTATTGTAAGCCGGATTTCTTATCTTTGTTCGTGATTTTGCAGTTAATTTGGTATATTTAGATGTTTCTAATGAGAGAAGTTAAAGAGAGATGGAGATTTGCGAGAAAGATGGGGGTGTTTCAAAGATGTGACGGTTATTTATTTATTTATAACTAGTTAAATGACACATTTACCCCCAATCAATCAAATCGTCATGTTTTTAAAACACACATATTAGCAAAATGTCATCACGATTATCTCAACCATTAAACACACTCATCCATGATCAAGACCACTCCGTATACTTTGTAGGAAAAACACACTTTATAAAGGAACCTCACCCATGTGCATTATACGAAAAATAAAAATTTTGGAAAAAAACATACCCATACACATGTCTAATATATCACGTATTACACATGTTTAATACATCCTTTTTGCCTTACGGACCGCAAGCACTTTTCCTTGCAGTCTGCAACGTGTTTTTTTAATTAATTATGGATATGTTTATTGCATATATTGAAAAAAAACATGTATTATACGGGTTGAATAAAATATAGTCATCGATTAATACATACAATAGTCATGATATGTCTTTAAAAAAACAAACTTTGATGTGACATTATAAATTCTGTTAAATTCATTTCTAAATCATTTTTTCAACTATTTACTAACCTTTTTAATGTAACTGATAAATGTTAGTTACAATTATAATATATAATAGTAACTAGTGGAATACCACGCGCAACGCGGCGGGAATTTGGTCGGTGTGGGTTCGTTTCGTTACGGTATTGGCACTCATTATAGCAATGGGAAGAGATAAGCCGATATGCCTAAAAGGATATCAACACGTGTTTTACATCAATCATAAACTATAAATACGAATAAAGGTACCGGTTCGGTAATACCAATATCGGTACCGATACTGTTAGGCTGAAATCGTTATAGTTCGTCACAGTACCAGTATGATACCAACACTTGTATAGATTACAATAACACAACTACTTATTCATTCAATTTAAAGAGTAAATGAACTTGCATGGTATCATTCGTTACGATACCACAATTGCGTATTCATCGTTTAAAAAAATACTAATACACGTTAATAAAGAAAAATTAAAGTAAATGATACATTAAATATAACTGAATAACTATTCGGTTTCTTATAATAAAGTTAATTATGAAGGTAGAGTTAAGTTATTGTACAAATGAGTCTTAACACACAAAATATCCTTAACGTGAGAAGTGAAGGAGATATTTTTTTTTCTTTTTGATTTTTTTCCCTACTTATTAACCACGTATTTTAGTCTGAGAATTCAAAAAAAAATCGTGATTTTACACTAGTAGAGTAATTATGTAATTTTGAATTACTCTACTACTGTAAAACCATGAATTTATTTTTACATTTTGCAATTAAGTCTCATTCAATAGGGAAAAATTCAAAAAAAAGTATCCTTCACTTCTTACGTTAAGGATATTTTATATGTTAAGACTCATTTATATTTGATCTTTACACTACGAACGTAAAACAAAAAATAAGTAAACAATAATTATAGAAAGTATACTTGTTAGAAAAATGTACTACATAGGGGAAAATCAAAGAAGACAAATTGCTATGGTAAAAATCCAAAAGTTAGAAACATAACTGGCGCAAAAAGGCGATGGGAATTGATATTGATATATATAATAATAATACATATTAAAATTTGAATTTTAAATATAACCTAATTTTTATTATTTAACGTATATATTTTTTCCTAGAAACAATTATTATTATTCTTTTATAATATTTTAACAAACATAATTTTGAATCTGATGACATTTAAAGACTTATATATAAGTTTTTAACTAAAAAATAAATTTATCTAAAAAATTCACAATTAACTTCATATAAAATTTTCTTGTTAATAAATAATAACTATCAATAATTAAATGATAATATACATAATTAAGCAAGAGAGAGCCGCGAATAGAGATGAACTCGGTACCGGTACCGAAATTTGCCAAATATGGGTACCGGTACCGAAAATGTTCAGTACAGTACTGGTATTTGAAAGTAAAATATGATAAAATACCAGTACCGTACCGGTACCGAAAACGTAAAAAAGTGGGTGTCGATTCGGTAATAAAAAAAAACAATACGGGAAATTCGGTACCGGTTCAATATCAGTACCAAGTCACATATACTCATCCCTAGACGGGAAACCAAAACGTAAATGGGTTAAAACGGTGACAAGTGTCCCCAACAATTTTCTTTTAGAGTAAACTGCAATTTTACCCCCTGTGGTTAAGGGTGAATGACACCCTCACCTCCTATTTCCAAAAAATTGTTGTCTTATACCCCAACGTTTTCTGATTGCATCAATGTACCCCACTTAATGTCAAAAGACGTTTTTTGCCCCCGAAAATGAAAAAGAATTAGAAGTAAATCACACATTTAAACCCTGTGCTTTACCTCCATAGACACATTTACACCATGTTTATTATAGTGTCTTCTCCAACGATGTTCCTACCACTCCGGCGATATTCCAACCACCAGAGAACTTAACTCCGGCGATTTCCGGTTCGATCAAAATGCTTGAAGTTAGAATCACCACAAAACACACTTAACTCCGACGATCTTCCGGTTCGATCAAGTATCAACATAGAAATGAAGACTCAAACTAACTGATTTGAGGTGCACACAACAACTATACGAAGAAAATACAAACGCATCAAGCGATTAACACACAGTAATACACACACATTGAAAGCATATAATACCTTTTTACTTTACAACAATGTGCATCCAAATCCTTATCGTTTCGCAGTTCATACACGATCAATAGCTAGCACTAAATATCAAACCTAACCACTGTAACACCCCGAAAATACAAATTCTTATATTACAAATAAGTTGTAAATAAATAAGTAAAATAAACTAACTAGGAATGACACTAACCTAGTTAGATGATGACTTATGAGTAGTTAAAGAGTTAAAACAAAATAAAAACTAAAGTTGAGGGGCTGAAAGTGTTAAAATTGAAACTAGATTTAATTTAATAATCAAAACACACAACAAACACACACAAAAGGTGTGTCTGGTCGATTGAAACACAGGGGGCGACTTGGAGCTCCTCTTCAAACCCAAAACTCTCTTAAATCTCACAAATTGAAGGTCAAGATCAGTCCCAAAACGAAATTAGAGCCTGGATTAGTGATCCCCATTGTAAGGAGATCATAAGGTATGTAAAATTTGATAGAAATATCTACTTGAAATTCTCATGAATTTAGGGAATTCGAAATTTGATGATGCATGATTGTTATATGGATAGAATAGGAATGATATAGTGTCTAGGAGTGAACCCTAGACAACAATATGTGAAATCATGTCTAATTTCTAGGAATTTCATGAACACATTGAAAGTGATTCATGGGTTTTGTGAGAAACTGATAAACACTAGGGTTTTGAGCATTATTCTAGTGTAATATGGTTCATAGAAAGTAATTTATGAAATATTGATGTTAAATTTTATATGTGATAGCTTAATTGATGTTAATTTTGGCTAAATAACGAGCCATGAACTTGAATATAAATGATATAAAATCCTGCCCTTAAAGTGTTTGTGAAAATGCCGAATAGAAGGCAAATTGTTGAGATATAAACAAAAACGCATAAATTTTACTAAATGGTAAACTATGAGTTACATGTGAAACAAAGGGTTCTAAATGCAATGTGATTGAACTCTATAGGAAAGGAAGCCGGAGCTTCGAGCGGACAAGCCGGTGTTGACGCACGATTAAAGGGTGTGCTTTGAAGGTATGTAACTTGACTCGTTACATTAAGTGAATTGTTGTTAAATTATGTATAGTCACATTTTAGAATAGAAGTTGCGTTTATTATGGCGACCATGATCGTTACTTGAATTAATAGGATTAGAATTGGCAAGAAACCGGTTGGCAGTCATCATATTGGAGGATTCCACAAGATGAGCGAACGGGTCGAATATTGGTGTAAATTGTAGTACTAGTGTTTTAATTGTTAGCGATGGCGATAACAATCACAAGAGCATTAAGCCATGAGATTGGTAAGGAAATGCGGGTGATGATAAGCCCCGGATGTTGGGTATAAGGCGCCATAGGCTTACTAGTGAAACGGTAGCAAAATGAGTGAAGCTAGAGTGGGTCGAATAATTGCATAGTAACTTTTAGTCGTTCGGCCCGTAATCAAATTTTCTGTATGATAATTGTAATAGGCATGTCGGTAATGAATTTACAGACATATAGGAAAAAGAATCACCTAAAACGGACTTACGAGTCAAAAGTTATGGTCAATTGAAGTTAAAAATCTAAATTTCCGGAGCTGGCAGCAAATGCAGGTTAAAAACCTGCATCTGCTGGAAAACCATTTCCCCCGCGCCACGCGATAGGATGGCATGGATCCGGCGCGACAGAGCAAAATTTTATTTTATTTTATTTTATTTTTGCATGATTCATTGATTGGAACTGCTTTATACACTTCATATAAATGTCAAAACTAACATCTGAAGTGGTTTTGACCTTAGGTGACAAAGGGGACTTTCCGAATGGCGATCAAGCAACATTTTGAAGAACTGAACACAAACTTATCAAGCTTCCGCGTTATTTTAACTTTGCTAGACAATGATAATCATTGTAGACAATTCCACTAATCGTGTTTTGAATGTTTAACTAGTGGTTAGATGTTTGTTACTTGAACACCTTAAACTTTAATTTTGTACTTGTTACCTAATCAATAACATTATTATATAAAATCATGAATATAGAATTAAATTCATATGGAAATTAGACGATTGTTACAAGTTGGTAATCAAAGCCCAAGGTTGTCAACAAAGTGTTCGGTTCAAGCTTGATCGATCGTCCGGTAAGAATTAATTAATTATTTTAGTAGATTTTATCTTATGTAAGAAATGAGATGTGAATTAATGTGCATGGGAAGAGCGTGTTAACACACTCAAACCCGGAAAGTGCACCAAATGTGAATGGTTAAAGCAAGTTACGAACTTGGCTAAACCAAAGCAAATAAAGCTATGTTATAAATGAAATGTTTAATGATTAATGTAAACATTTCAGTTTCAAGATGACGGAAAGAAACGATGATGATCCGGTGCCGACAAGCACCGAACATATGAAAGAGATAATTGCCGAAGAAGTGGGGAAAATTATTGAAGGTAGTCTATCCGGGTTTATAGACAAAATACTAAACCCGGTGTTATCACTAGTCGAAGAACGAGTCAAAAGGTTGGAAGATAGTGTCAACCTTATAAAAGAGAAATTGGGAGAACGTAAAGGATGTTCGTACAAAGAGTTTATGGCGTGTAAACCCCCAATCTACAACGGGGAGGTCGACCCGATAATATGCCAGAGATGGTTAAGCGATGTTGAAGGAGTGTTTGAAAGGACCCACTGTGACGTAAGTGACTTTGTTGCTTACGGAACAGGTCAGTTGAGGGGTCAAGCCAAAGACTGGTGGGACAATAAAAAGAAGAAAATAGGAGCCGAAGCGGCAAGGGTCAAGACTTGGGATGAGTTTAAGGTGTCGTTCCTTAAACACCATAGTCCCAAGCGGTTATTAACAGGATCAAGGAAGAATTCATCCAGTTAAGACAAAAGGGTGAAACAATCGATAAGATCACGGGCATCTTTATGGATAAGTTGAGATTCTGTGACGAGTTAGTCACCACTAAAGAACAGAAGATATATTATTATTATAACATGTTGAGCGCTAAATACCGGGAGTTCATGACTCCATCAAAGTACGAAACCCTCACGGAGATCATTAGCACCGCCTGGGAGCGGGAGATCGAGTTGAAGAAGCAGATTGAGAGGGGCGAGCGAAGGGCACAGGATGTGAATCCAAGCCCTACAAAGAAAGCTCGAATTGTTGAATCGGGAAAGAAGGCGGATGTAAAACGCGGGTCGCCGAGTTGCAAGGTGTGTGGAAAGGGGCACAAGGGTCAGTGCCGCTTCAAAGACAAGCCGTGTCCTATATGTGGGAAGACGGGAAACACCGCATCGTTATGTCCGGGAAAGGTTTCCGTTTGCTATAAATGTTATCAGCCCGGCCACAAAAAGTCTGAATGCCCAGACTTAGTTTGAAAGAGAGACATTAAAGAATCTCCAACAGAAGCTCCAAAGGCGAAGGCTAGGTCCTTCCAACTTATCGCGGCTGAAGCAAAGACAGAACCCGATGTGGTCTCAGGTATATTCGCAATAAACTTAATTCCTACACGTGTATTATTTGACACGGGTGCGAATAAATCCTTCGTTTCACACGGATTTATTCGACATCCTTCATTTGTATTGATGAAATTATCTGTGCCCTTAGAAGTTGAAATAGGAGACAACAAAAGTTTTATAGTTTGTGATGTTTGTCGAGGCTGCAAATTAAGCATCGATGACGAGGAATACTTGATAGATCTAATCCCGATGTCGATGGGGGAGTTTCAAGTAGTTGTTGGGATGGATTGGCTATCTCAGTACCAAGCGAAGGTCGTGTGTTTTCGTAAGGAGATAAAGCTAACATCTCCGAGCGGAAAACACGTCACCATCTATGGCGAAAAAGGAGGTAACCCTATAATATGCTCGATGTTGAAAGCTCACAAGCTCATGAAGCACGGATGTAAGGCGTTTATGATATACGCGAATGAGCCCGAGAAAGAGTCACTGAAGATAGGAGACGTACCGGTGGTGCGTGACTTCGAAGATGTGTTTCCGGAAGATCTACGGGGGATACCGCCCGAGCGGGAGATAGAGTTCGGAATGGAATTGGTTCCGGGCGCGAAACCCGTAGCAAAAGCGCCGTACCGACTCGCGCCATCGGAGTTACAAGAATTGATGTCACAGATTCAAGACTTGCTTGACAAGGGATTTATAAGGCCGAGCGTATCTCCTTGGGGTGTGCCGGTATTATTTGTGAAAAAGGAAGATGGAAGCATGGGAATGTGTATCGATTACCGGGAGTTGAACAAACTCACGGTAAAGAATCGATACCCGCTTCCGAGAATAGACAATCTATTCGACCAATTTCAAGGTGCGAATTGGTTTTCGAAAATCGACCTTAGATCGGGGTATCACCAATTAAAAGTCAAGGAAGAGGATGTACCGAAGACGGATTTCCGCACGCGATACGGGCATTATGAGTTCCTTGTGATGTCATTCGGGCTGACGAATGCACCCACGGCTTTCATGGACCTCATGAACCGGGTTTGCAAGCCGATGTTGGATAAATCGGTAATTGTGTTTATCGATGATATTCTGGTGTACTCGAAAAGTGAAGCAGAACATGCACACCACTTACAAGAGGTGTTAGAGACACTCAGACGAGAAAGGTTGTATGCGAAATTCTCTAGGTGCGCCTTTTGGTTACGAGAGGTGCAATTCCTCGGCCACATCATAAGTACCGATGGAATATTGGTAGACCCGTCAAAGATTAAGGTCGTGTCAAGGTGGAATCCCCCGAAGAACCCTTTGGAAATTAGAAGTTTCTTAGGGCTTGCGGGATACTATAGGAGATTCATTCAAGATTTCTCCAAGATTGCGTCGCCGCTAACTAAGTTAACCCGGAAAGAGGAGAAATTCGTTTGGGGTGTCGAACAAGAAAGAGCGTTTCAAACGCTAAAAGAGAAGTTAACTCAAGCTCCGGTATTAATATCGCCGGACGGGGTCGAAGACTTGGTGGTTTATTCGGATGCCTCACTATCAGGGCTCGGATGTGTTTTGATGCAACGGGGCAAAGTTATAGCTTATGCCTCAAGGCAACTGAAAATACATGAAAAGAAATATCCCACGCACGATCTCGAATTGGCTGCGGTGGTGTTTGCGTTAAAAATATGGAGGCACTATTTATATGGGGTAAAGTGCACCATATTTACCGATCACAAGAGCTTAAAATACTTCTTTGATCAGAAGGAGTTAAATATGCGACAAAGGCGATGGTTAGAAACAGTGATAGATTTTGACTGTGAAATACACTACCACCCCGGAAAGGCAAATGTGGTGGCGGATGCCCTGAGCAGAAAAGCGGACTATGTCCCAATACGAGTAAGGTCGATGCAGCTTGTCGTGACCTCAGGTATACTTGAACGTATCCGAGAAGCGCAAGTAGAAGCAGTGAAATAGGAGAACTGGAAGAAGGAAAGAATAATCGGTCAGTTAAAAGATTTGTCGGATGGAAAGAACGGGTTGAAGACTCGATCCGGAAGAATATGGGTTCCAAATTCTTGTAGGGTTAAGACGCTTCTACTTGATGAAGCTCATAAATCCCGATATTCTATTTATCCGGGTGCGACCAAAATGTACAACGATCTGAAGCAAAACTATTGGTGGCCCGGAATGAAGAGGGATGTGGTAAAATACGTGGAAAAGCGCTTGACTTGCTTACAAGTCAAGGCGGAACACCAGAAACCATATGGAAAACTGCAACCTTTGGAAATCCCGGTTTGGAAATGGGAACATATCACCATGGACCTATTGACCAAACTACCTAAAACGATTCGGGGATTCGATGCTATATGGGTGATTGTGGATAGATTGACGAAGAGTGCTCATTTTATTCCTATACGCGAGACATATACTTCGGAAAAGATGTCTGAGTATATACAAACGAAATAGGGGCACGTCATGGAGTACCGGTATCCATTGTGTCGGACAGAGATACCCGGTTTACTTCAAACTTCTAGCGCGAATTTCAAGAACATATGGGAACGAAACTTTTCATTAGCACTGCCTACCATCCTCAGACGGATGGGCAGAGTGAAAGAACAATACAGACGCTAGAAGACATGTTACGGGCATGTATCATCGACTTCGGCGGAAGTTGGGATGTTTATCTACCTTTGGCCGAATTTTCGTATAACAATAGTTACCATTCGAGGATCGGTATGGCACCTTATGAGATGCTATATGGTAGGAAGTGCAGAACCCCGGTGTGTTGGGGTGAAGTGGGGCCACGTGAACTGGCCCACAAGGATGTTGTCCAGGCCACTAATAACAAAATTGACTTGGTTCGAGCTCACTTGAAAGCGGCCCAAGATAGGCAAAAATCTAATGTCGACAAAAGACGAAAACCAATTGAATTCCAGGTGGGCGACATGGTTATGCTCAAGGTTTCCCCATGGAAGGGTGTCACACCCCCAAAATCCACACGCGGAGTACCACCGCTTGGAGGCGTGACTGACCAGGATCAAGCCATCAATCATATCAAACATAGCATTTAATAATAATAAAAGTCATTAAAGTAGTTCATCATGACATGATTGATGTTTCAAAACCAAGCATTGTTTAAGTAGCGGAAGCATTGTTGTAAACCCAAGCTAAAAATACTGAAATGTCATAAGTGTCTAACAAAGTAATACGATCCTTGTCCACAACGACCGGCTCCTCTTTGTGCAAGCTCCAAGTACCTAACGATCTGCAAGGCATGTAACAGAATGATCAACAAACTAGTTGAGCGAGTTCACAGTAAGTAAGTGCGTAACAGTAAGTAACAGGTGGCTCTACTGGGCCGATAGTAAGTTATACAGGTGGGGGGGGGGGCTTCCCATGTTATGTGACCACTAGACTATTCGTATCAACTACTCGTATCATCCCTGTTCTTCTTCCGAGAACAGTAGCGCGTATGGGGTGTACGTAGGTTTTACGCACGTATCCTTCACAACCGAGGATAGGAGACGCGGGGGTGTACGTGGGTTTCACGTGCGTATCCTTTGTACCGAGGATAGGAGTAAGTGATGCGTACACGTAGGTTTTACGTGCGTGCCTGACATCCGAGGCAGTAATTGGCATATGACCACGTAGGTGTTATCCTAACCTACGGAACCGTCCTGACATCCGAGGATCATGGTAGGTGATAGTCTAGGAAAAGCATATGTACGTTCTCAGTCAATGGTAACCTTTATCCCATTCCCACGACCCGGGAATCCCATGCCTTAGTAGGAGTGTGAACTCACCTGGGTTTGCTCGGCAGACAGTAAAATGCTCAAGTATACAAGTAAGGGATCAACCACGTCCTATCATGGTTACTTATGCAAGTTAGGTTCGTACTCAACTATTGCACGTATAAGCTACACGTATGTATACACATATAATCATGGCAAGAATCACGTATGCATGTGAACAGGTAAGAGCATAGCATTAACATTCATATGCGATCCAATGTCTAAGCCCAAAATACAAACAGCCCAAATATCATGTCGGCCCAAACAGATAAGCAGTCCAATAACATAACAGTCATAAGATTGGGCCCGTGACAGTGTAGGCCCAATACAGTGTACGTGCAGCTAGTCTCGAGTCGCAACCGGCGATCTCGAGTCGCAACCGGGATTACGAGTCACAACAGCTGATTACGAGTCGCAACAGGAGGTTGCGAGTCGCAATGGTGATTTCGGCTTATCACGGTCCGGTTACGAGTCGCAACGGGACTCGCAACCATGGTTTCGGCTTGAGCTGTTGTGGTCTCGAGTGGGGTACCGACTCGCAATGAGTGATACCGAGTCGCAACCGTGTGTGTAACTGGTTTCCATAATTCATGCAACAATCATTCCATGATTCTAGCAAACAACTTAGGCAGTTTCGGAAATCAGATCAAACACAGAAAGTTAATCAGTTTCATACCACATTCCTATCATTATTATCAAGAACATATAACAATGATTTAGTCTATGAACATCCTACAACCATGAACCGTATATTAGACTATCATGCAACCTAGCCGGTTAACATATACTCGGACCGATTAGCAAATAAGAACTAAACATCATCATACAATCCGGTTATAATCAACACATATTACCGAAAGCAATACATAGATCCTATTTGGTTTGCTAGCATAATCAACATACTAACCGGTTACAAGAATATTATCATCAACAACTATCCGAATGCTCATGAATCAAAACATACTAACCGAATTAGAGAGGGGAGAGGGTGATCCGAGTTGTGGATGCTCCTGCCGTCGGGTTCTAAGCAAGCCGAGAGGGAGAGAGAGAGCAAGTAGGGTTCTTGTGTGTATTGTGATTTTTGTGAAAAGTGGGGAATAGTTACCACCCTTCCCATTTTACTCGGTTTTAGAGGGGATGGGCCGAACCCAATTCGGCCGGCCTATAAGTCCCGAATACAAGCAGACGGCCCAAAGGCTTGTGCGAGTGTGATTGTTGTGTGGTTCGAGTTGCCTATTGTTGTGCGGTTTAACACATATGTTTCAAACACAAAGCGTAACAGTTAATCGTTCCAAATCATATAACCACATGTCTCACACATATATCATAACATTTACTAGCTCAAAGTGTCATATAAGCACATAACGTTTCATTTAAACAAGTCTAAATTCCGAGTTGTCACATTATCCCCAACTAATTGGAAATTTCGTCCCGAAATTTGGTATGCACTCACTGAGGAAGCTAGGTAAGTTATAGTGTTCACTGGTTTTCCTGGGGTGTCACATCCTCCCCCCGTTGATCTGGAATTTCGTCCCGAAATTCCGAAGTAGTAGCTTCAGCCTCAGTAGTGGTTGCATTGGTTTCGAATAACTGGGGGTACTTTTCTGTCATCCTGTCTTCGCGTTCCCAGGTGTACTCTGGGCCACGTTTGGAGTTCCAACGAACTCGAACAAGAGGGATTCTCTTGTGTTTGAGGACCTTCACATCCCGGTCCGTGATTTCTACTGGTTCCTCGACGAACTGCAACCGCTCGTCGATAGTGAGTTCCTTAAAAGGAATGATGAGGTTTTCATCTGATAAGCACTTCTTTAAGTTCGATACATGAAAGACATTGTGAACTGCTCCGAGTTCAGCTGGTAGGTTCAACTTGTAGGCTACCTTGCCAATCTTTTCTAAGATTTCGAATGGTCCGACGTACCGCGGATTTAGTTTGCCCCGTTTGCCAAAACGAACCACACCCTTCCAGGGTGAGACTTTCAATAAAACCCGGTCCCCGACCTCAAATTCCAATGGCTTTCTACGCTTGTCCGCGTAGGCTTTCTGACGGTCGCGTGCTGCCGCCATGCGTTGTCGTATCTGTGCTATCTTTTCTGTGGCGTCCACTACAATCTCTGGACCCGTAATTTGACTATCCCCCACCTCTGCCCAACAGAGAGGTGACCGGCATTTACGTCCGTACAATGCCTCGAATGGAGCGGCTTGAATGCTGGTATGGTAACTGTTATTGTATGAAAACTCCACCAAAGGGAGGTGCTTTTCCCAGCCGTTGCCGAAATCGATAACGCATGCCCTAAGCATGTCTTCAAGTGTTTGAATCGTTCGCTCAGACTGCCCATCCGTCTGAGGATGATATGCTGTGCTCATGTCTAATCGTGAGCCGAACGATTTATGCATTGCTTGCCATAGCTCAGACGTGAATCGTGCATCGCGATCCGAAATGATAGAGATGGGCACTCCGTGCCTCGAAACAACTTCTTTAAGATAGACGTCTGCGAGAGTGGAAAACTTGTCCGTTTCCTTAATCGGTAGGAAGTGTGCAGACTTGGTGAGTCGATCAACTATGACCCATATTGTATCGTTCCCACGCTGAGATCTAGGTAAGCCGGTAACAAAATCCATGGAAATTTCTTCCCATTTCCATTGAGGTATCTTAGGCTGCTGAAGTAGACCAGCTGGTTTCTGGTATTCGACCTTGACTCTCGCACAGGTCAAACATTTTCCAACGTACGTAGCGATGTGGGCCTTCATGCTAGGCCACCAATAAGTAGTGCTGATGTCGTGGTACATTTTATCTGACCCTGGATGTACCGAGTAGCGAGACTTGTGAGCTTCATCCATTACAAGTTCGCGTAAACCGCCATAGAGAGGGACCCAAATCCGGCCCGTTACATAGTAGGCGCCGTCTTCCTTTTGTTCCATTTGTTGTCGTGAGCCGCGTAAGGCTTCAGCCTTGACGTTTTCGGGCTTCAATGCTTCTACCTGAGCATTTCGTATCTGTGCTGGAAGGTTTGACTGAATCGTAAGCTGTAGCGCTCGCACGCGCTTCGGTAAGGTGTCCTTTCGACTTAGAGCGTCAGCCACAACATTGGCTTTGCCTGGATGGTACTTGATGGCGCATTCGTAGTCGTTAAGTAACTCGACCCATCGTCGTTGACGCATGTTCAAATCCTTCTGCTTAAGAATATGCTCGAGGCTCCTGTGATCGGTGTAAATCGTGCACCTGGTACCGTACAGGTAGTGTCGCCATATCTTAAGCGCGAAAACAACAGCTCCCAGCTCTAAATCGTGCGTCGTGTAGTTTCGTTCGTGAACCTTGAGTTGCCGAGAAGCGTAGGCTATCACTTTATCACGTTGCATCAACACACATCCAAGACCCTGGATGGATGCATCACAATATACTACGAAGTCTTCTGTGCCTTCGGGCAATGAGAGAATAGGTGCGCTGCAAAGCCTATCCTTTAGATACTGAAAAGCAGTTTCCTGCGTTTTGCCCCAACGGTAGGTGACACCCTTCTGTGTCAGTAGCGTATGTGGTTGCGCGATCTTCGAAAAGTCTTTAATAAACCGTCTGTAGTAACCTGCCAGACCCAAGAATTGGCGTATTTCTGTTGGTGTGCGTGGTGCAGGCCAGTTTCTGATCGAATCTACCTTGGATGGATCGACATGGATCCCATCCTTGTTTACCACGTGGCCTAAGAAGTGGACTTCACGAAGCCAGAAGTCGCATTTAGAAAGCTTGGCGTACAGCTGTTCCTTCCGAAGGAGTTCCAATACAAGGCGAAGATGCTGCTCGTGCTCCTCCTGACTCTTGGAGTAAATCAGGATGTCGTCGATGAAAACAATGACGAACTTGTCGAGATAGGGTTTGCACACCCTGTTCATAAGATCCATGAATACTGCAGGTGCGTTCGTCAGTCCGAACGGCATAACCAAGAACTCATAGTGACCATAGCGAGTTCTGAATGCTGTCTTAGAGACGTCCTCCTCGCGGACTCTCAGTTGATGATATCCTGACCGTAGGTCGATCTTGGAATAGTAACACGACCCTTGCAACTAGTCGAATAAGTCGTCTATACGTGGAAGAGGATAACGGTTCTTCACCGTTACCTTGTTCAGTTCCCTGTAGTCTATGCACATCCTGAATGTACCGTCTTTCTTTTTCACAAAAAGCACTGGAGCTCCCTAAGGGGAAGAGCTTGGACGAATGAAGCCCTTTTCCAAGAGCTCTTGTAGCTGCTTTGACAATTCTTCCAATTCTGATGGAGCTAGGCGATATGGTGCGCGAGCTATGGGTGCTGCTCCTGGAGCGAGCTCGATCTGAAATTCAACCTGACGATGAGGCGGTAAGCCAGGTAAATCTTCATGAAACACCTGAGGGAAGTCACGTACGACTGGTATATCCTCCAATTTCTTTTCCTTTACTGATGCGTCTGAAACAAGAGCCAAAATGGCTGTGTGACCTTTACGTAAGCACTTCTGAGCTTTCAAGAATGAGATGATGCCAACCACAGCACCACTCTTGTCGCCTTGGACTTCGAGAGGTTCTTGACCAGAACGTGGAATACGAATGATCTTCTCGCTGCATAAAATTTCTGCCTGGTGTTGGGATAACCAATCCATCCCAATCACGACGTCGAAACTTCCCAAAACTATGGGAATGAGATCAATAGAGAAGGCTTGACTAGCTAGAATAAGATTACAACCCTGAACTACGTGCGTGGCTTCTAGACTTTTACCGTTAGCTAACTCTACTACATGTTTGGTGGGTAAAAGTGTTGGTGCACGTTTTAGCAGTTGACACATTTTCACAGACATATAGCTTGTATCCGCACCCGAATCAAACAAAACAGTAACGTAAATATTGTCGAGGAGAAACTTACCCATAACAACGTTGGGATCGTTCACTGCGTCACCTCGACCTAGCACAAAAGCGCGACCTCGAGCTTCGTTGCCGTTGTTGTTTCCCCCATTGTTGTTGTTGCCGTTGCCCTGATTGTTGTTGTTGTTGTTGTTCTGGTTCCTGTTGAGCTGTGGGCAGTGTCTCTTGATGTGGCCTTCAGCACCACAATTGTAGCATCCCTTGTTGCCCTGTTGTTGGTTAGGCTGAGCGTGAGGCTGCTGCTGATTTTGGTTCGCAGGACGAAGGCTTCTACAGTCTTTGGCCTCGTGACCCATCTTGAGGCATCTTTGACAACGACCCTTGGTACACTGGCCGTTGTGGTGCCTGTTGCAGTTGTTGCACTTTGGAAGATTTCCGCGATATCCACCCTGCCTGTGGCTACCTGACGACTGCTGGTTAGGGCTTTGATAGTTGTCAGTCTTTCGCTGCTGATTCTGGGACTGAACCGAAACTGATGCTTTGCTTGAATCCCCCTCCCATTTCCTCTTGTTGTCACTGAGAGTAACGGGAGTAGCTGAAGGAGTGACTGTAGCAGTAGCGTTGACACGCTTAGGCAGTTTATTCTGTTCCACTGCCTGATCGGTGATACGGTGAGCGAGACGCTGGATTTCCTGGATGTTGTCGAGGTTAGCTGAGGTAACGTGGCTCTGGATTTCTGGTGCCAACCCCTTGAGATACATCTCGATACGCTTGTATGGAGGGTCCACCATAGTTGGACACAGCACGGCCAGCTCGTTTGACCGCTTGGTATACGCTTCAATCTCCGACCCAACCATTTTTAGATTGTACAACTCGTCTTCTAGCTTGTGAATATCTTCACGTGTGCAATACTCACGCTTGATGAGTTCCTTAAAATCGTTCCATGGGGTGGCGTTAGCAGCTGCCAACCCAAGAATTTGCACCTGCGCGTTCCACCAGGTTAGCGCGATTCCTTCCAAAGTGCCAGTAGCAAACTTGACCTTGCGAGCCTCAGGGCACTCGCACATCTCGAATACTGATTCTAGCTTCTCGAACCAGTGGAGGAGTCCAACCGCTCCTTCTGTGCCGCTGAAAGAGTTTGGACGACAGTCCATGAAGTTCTTGAAAGTGCAGACAGGCTGCTGCGCGTGTTGACCTATTGTGTACGAATAGGGCAAAGTTAAATACAGGAGTGAATATAGAATCTAGGGATCCTAGTGTGTGCCTATACTGCAGGATATACTACCTGCTTGAGCTGCTGCAACTGCCGCAGCAACTTGGGCTTGAACAAGAGCCTCTAACTGGGCTTGTGTCATGTTAATTCTTCCAGCCATTGATCTTCATGTCAAAGGCGAAATAGGTGAGAAAAGTTCGCGAATAGTGCGATGACAGAAAAGTGTAAGCACGTAAGGGTTCTTAAGCAATAGCAAATAGTGAGCATTGTAGTCTAAGCATACCGCGAGCAAAGTTCTAAGTAATTCTAGCAAGTAGGCAATAAACATAAACCTTATTACCTAAAATGTCGAGTCTTGCACGTGGAGCGAAGCGTCGTTGTGGATCGTTGAGAGCACTGTTCTGGTTATAGTCTGGTTTTAATAAAAACTTTTTCCCGTATTAAAACCAAGTTCTCTATAACCAATGGCTCTGATACCAATCTGTCACACCCCCAAAATCCACACGCGGAGTACCACCGCTTGGAGGCGTGACTGACCAGGATCAAGCCATCAATCATATCAAACATAGCATTTAATAATAATAAAAGTCATTAAAGTAGTTCATCATGACATGATTGATGTTTCAAAACCAAGCATTGTTTAAGTAGCGGAAGCATTGTTGTAAACCCAAGCTAAAAATACTGAAATGTCATAAGTGTCTAACAAAGTAATACGATCCTTGTCCACAACGACCGGCTCCTCTTTGTGCAAGCTCCAAGTACCTAACGATCTGCAAGGCATGTAACAGAATGATCAACAAACTAGTTGAGCGAGTTCACAGTAAGTAAGTGCGTAACAGTAAGTAACAGGTGGCTCTACTGGGCCGATAGTAAGTTATACAGGTGGGGGGGGGGGGGCTTCCCATGTTATGTGACCACTAGACTATTCGTATCAACTACTCGTATCATCCCTGTTCTTCTTCCGAGAACAGTAGCGCGTATGGGGTGTACGTAGGTTTTACGCACGTATCCTTCACAACCGAGGATAGGAGACGCGGGGGTGTACGTGGGTTTCACGTGCGTATCCTTTGTACCGAGGATAGGAGTAAGTGATGCGTACACGTAGGTTTTACGTGCGTGCCTGACATCCGAGGCAGTAATTGGCATATGACCACGTAGGTGTTATCCTAACCTACGGAACCGTCCTGACATCCGAGGATCATGGTAGGTGATAGTCTAGGAAAAGCATATGTACGTTCTCAGTCAATGGTAACCTTTATCCCATTCCCACGACCCGGGAATCCCATGCCTTAGTAGGAGTGTGAACTCACCTGGGTTTGCTCGGCAGACAGTAAAATGCTCAAGTATACAAGTAAGGGATCAACCACGTCCTATCATGGTTACTTATGCAAGTTAGGTTCGTACTCAACTATTGCACGTATAAGCTACACGTATGTATACACATATAATCATGGCAAGAATCACGTATGCATGTGAACAGGTAAGAGCATAGCATTAACATTCATATGCGATCCAATGTCTAAGCCCAAAATACAAACAGCCCAAATATCATGTCGGCCCAAACAGATAAGCAGTCCAATAACATAACAGTCATAAGATTGGGCCCGTGACAGTGTAGGCCCAATACAGTGTACGTGCAGCTAGTCTCGAGTCACAACCGGCGATCTCGAGTCGCAACCGGGATTACGAGTCACAACAGCTGATTACGAGTCGCAACAGGAGGTTGCGAGTCGCAATGGTGATTTCGGCTTATCACGGTCCGGTTACGAGTCGCAACGGGACTCGCAACCATGGTTTCGGCTTGAGCTGTTGTGGTCTCGAGTGGGGTACCGACTCGCAATGAGTGATACCGAGTCGCAACCGTGTGTGTAACTGGTTTCCATAATTCATGCAACAATCATTCCATGATTCTAGCAAACAACTTAGGCAGTTTCGGAAATCAGATCAAACACAGAAAGTTAATCAGTTTCATACCACATTCCTATCATTATTATCAAGAACATATAACAATGATTTAGTCTATGAACATCCTACAACCATGAACCGTATATTAGACTATCATGCAACCTAGCCGGTTAACATATACTCGGACCGATTAGCAAATAAGAACTAAAC
Organism: Helianthus annuus; assembly: GCF_002127325.2. Classification (NCBI taxonomy): domain Eukaryota; kingdom Viridiplantae; phylum Streptophyta; class Magnoliopsida; order Asterales; family Asteraceae; genus Helianthus; species Helianthus annuus. The sequence goes on along the minus strand of NC_035441.2, from coordinate 142,244,268 downwards.
ATCATCATACAATCCGGTTATAATCAACACATATTACCGAAAGCAATACATAGATCCTATTTGGTTTGCTAGCATAATCAACATACTAACCGGTTACAAGAATATTATCATCAACAACTATCCGAATGCTCATGAATCAAAACATACTAACCGAATTAGAGAGGGGAGAGGGTGATCCGAGTTGTGGATGCTCCTGCCGTCGGGTTCTAAGCAAGCCGAGAGGGAGAGAGAGAGCAAGTAGGGTTCTTGTGTGTATTGTGATTTTTGTGAAAAGTGGGGAATAGTTACCACCCTTCCCATTTTACTCGGTTTTAGAGGGGATGGGCCGAACCCAATTCGGCCGGCCTATAAGTCCCGAATACAAGCAGACGGCCCAAAGGCTTGTGCGAGTGTGATTGTTGTGTGGTTCGAGTTGCCTATTGTTGTGCGGTTTAACACATATGTTTCAAACACAAAGCGTAACAGTTAATCGTTCCAAATCATATAACCACATGTCTCACACATATATCATAACATTTACTAGCTCAAAGTGTCATATAAGCACATAACGTTTCATTTAAACAAGTCTAAATTCCGAGTTGTCACAAAGGGCGTTATCAGGTTCAAAAAGAGAGAGAAACTAAGCCCAAGGTTTATCGGGCCATTTAAAATCATTGAATAGGTTGGCAAGGTAGCTTATCGCCTTGAGCTACCGGAAGAGTTGAGTGGAATACATGGCACATTTCATGTACCCCAGTTGCGAAAATGTCTAGCGGAGGAAACAACTTATATCCATCACGACGATATCGAAGTGGATAATAGCCTCAACTATGCAGTAAAGCCATTAGAGATTCTAGATCGAAGGTTAAGACTTGCGAAATAAGAGAATCGATCAAGTCAAGATCAAATGGGAACATAGGAAGAGTTCGGACACTACATGGGAGTCCGAAGATGAGATGCGGCGTCTCTACCCGACATTATTTGGTACGTATTTCCGGTTTCGAGCACGAAACCCTTTTTAAGGGGGGGGTGGACTTGTAACACCCCGAAAATACAAATTCTTATATTACAAATAAGTTGTAAATAAATAAGTAAAATAAACTAACTAGGAATGACACTAACCTAGTTAGATGATGACTTATGAGTAGTTAAAGAGTTAAAACAAAATAAAAATGAAAGTTGAGGGGCTGAAAGTGTTAAAATTGAAACTAGATTTAATTTAATAATCAAAACACACACCAAACACACACAAAAGGTGTGTCTGGTCGATTGAAACACAGGGGGCGACTTGGAGCTCCTCTTCAAACCCTAAACTCTCTTAAATCTCACAAATTGAAGGTCAAGATCAGTCCCAAAATGAAATTAGAGCCTGGATTAGTGATCCCATTGTAAGGAGATCATAAGGTATGTAAAATTTGATAGAAAATCTCTAGTTGAAATTCTCATAAATTTAGGGAATTCGAAATTTGATGATGCATGATTGTTATATGGATAGAATAGGAATGATATAGTGTCTAGGAGTGAACCCTAGACAACAATATGTGAAATCATGTCCAGTTTCTGGGAATTTCATGAACACATTGAAGCTGATTCATGGGTTTTGTGAGAAACTGATAAACACTAGGGTTTTGAGCATTATTCTAGTGTAATATGGTTCATACAAAGTAATTTCTGAAATATTGATGTTAAATTTTATATGTGATAGCTTAATTGATGTTAATTTTGGCTAAATAACGAGCCATGAACTTGAATATAAATGATATAAATCCTGCCATTAAAGTGTTTGTGAAAATGCCGAATAGAAGGCAAATTGTTGAGATATAAACAAAAACGCATAAATTTTACTAAATGGTAAACTATGAGTTACATGTGAAACAAAGGGTTCTAAATGCAATGTGATTGAACTCTATAGGAAAGGAAGCCGGAGCTTCGAGCGGACAAGCCGGTGTTGACACACGATTAAAGGGTGTACTTTGAAGGTATGTAACTTGACTCGTTACATTAAGTGAATTGTTGTTAAATTACGTATAGTCACATTTTAGAATAGAAGTTGCGTTGATTATGGCGACCATGATCGTTACTTGAATTAATAGGATTAGAATTGGCAAGAAACCGTTTGGCAGTCATTATATTGGAGGATTCCACAAGATGAGCGAACGGGTCGAATATTGGTGTAAATTGTAGTACTAGTGTTTTAATAGTTAGCGATGGTGATAACAATCACAAGAGCATTAAGCCATGAGATTGGTAAGGAAATGCGGGTGATGATAAGTCCCGGATGTTGGGTATAAGGCGCCATAGGCTTACTAGTGAAATGGTAGCAAAATGAGTGAAGCTAGAGTGGGTCGAATAATTGCATAGTGACTTTTAGTCGTTCGGCCCGTAAATTAAATTTTCGGTATGATAATTGTAATAGGCATGTCGGTAATGAATTTACAGACTTATAGGAAAAAGAATCACCTAAAACGGACTTACGAGTCAAAAGTTATGGTCAATTGAAGTTGAAAATCTGAATTTCCGGAGCTGGCAGCAAATGCAGGTCAAAAACCTACATCTGCTGGAAAACCATTTCCCCCGCGCCACGCGATAGGATCGCATGGATCCGGTGCGACGCGCGAAAGCTGTCACGCCACGCGACAGAGCAAAATTTTATTTTATTTTATTTTTGCATGATTCATTGATTGGAACTGCTTTATACACTTCATATAAATGTCAAAACTAACATCTGAAGTGGTTTTGACCTTAGGTGACAAACGGGACTTTCCGGATGGCGATCAAGCAACATTTTGAAGAACCGAACACAAACTTATCAAGCTTTCGCGTTATTTTAACTTTGCTAGACAATGATAATCGTTGTAGACAATTCCACTAATCGTGTTTTGAATGTTTAACTAGTGGTTAGATGTTTGTTACTTGAACACCTTAAACTTTAATTTTGTACTTGTTACCTAATCAATAACTTTATTATATAAAATCATGAATATAGAATTAAATTCATATGGAAATTAGACGATTGTTACAAGTTGGTAATCAAAGCCCAAGGTTATCAATAAAGTGTTCGGTTCAAGCTTGGTCGATCGTCCGGTAAGAATTAATTAATTATTTTAGTAGATTTTATCTTATGTAAGAAATGAGATGTGAATTAATGTGCATGGGAAGAGCGTATTAACACACTCAAACCCGGAAAGTGCACCAAATGTGAACGGTTAAAGCAAGTTACGAACTTGGCTAAACCAAAGCAAATAAAGTTATGTTATAAATGAAATGTTTAATGATTAATGTAAACATTTCAGTTTCAAGATGATGGAAAGAAACGATGATGATCCGGTGCCGACAAGCACCGAAAAAATGAAAGAGATAATTGCCGAAGAAGTGGGGAAGGCAATTGAAGGTAGTCTATCCGGGTTTATAGACAAAATACTAAACCCGGTGTTATCACTAGTCGAAGAACGAGTCAAATGGTTGGAAGATAGTGTCAACCTTATAAAAGAGAAATTGGGAGAACGTAAAGGATGTTCATAAAAAGAGTTTATGGCGTGTAAACCGCCAATCTACAACGGGGAGGTCGACCCGATAATATGCCAAAGATGGTTAAGCGATGTTGAAGGAGTGTTTGAAAGGACCCATTGTGACGTAAGTGACTTTGTTGCTTACGGAACAGGTCAGTTGAAAGGTCAAGCCAAAGATTGGTGGGACAATAAAAAGAAGGAAATAGGAGCCGAAGCGGCAAGGGTCATGACTTGGGATGAGTTTTTAAGGTGCCGTTCCTTAAACACCATAGTCCCAAAGCGGTTATTAACAGGATCAAGGAAGAATTCATCCAGTTAAGACAAAAGGGTGAAACAATCGATAAGATCACGGGCATCTTTATGGATAAGTTGAGATTCTGTGACGAGTTAGTCACCACTAAAGAACAGAAGATATATTATTATTATAACATGTTGAGCGCTAAATACCGGGAGTTCATGACTCCATCAAAGTACGAAACCCTCACGGAGATCATTAACACCGCCCGGGAGCGGGAGATCGAGTTGAAGAAGCAGATTGAGAGGGGCGAGCGAAGGGCACAGGATGTGAATCCAAGCCCTACAAAGAAAGCTCGAATTGTTGAATCGGGAAAGAAGGCGGATGTAAAACGCGGGTCGCCGAGTTGCAAGGTGTGTGGAAAGGGGCACAAGGGTGAGTGCCGCTTCGAAGACAAGCCGTGTCCTATATGTGGGAAGACGGGACACACTGCATCGTTATGTCCGGGATAGGTTTCCGTTTGCTATAAATGTTATCAGCCCGGCCACAAAAAGTCTGAATGCCCAGACTTAGTTGGAAAGAGAGACATTAAAGAATCTCCAACAGAAGCTCCAAAGGAGAAGGCTATGTTGGAACCTTGAGGTTTATACATAGAGAGATACTAAAGTTTAGGGTTGGTCTTGTAATGTTTAACATGTTAGTTTGGGTCGCATATATGTAATGGGTCTTAGGTGATCTCGAGTGGGCCTAGGGATGGTCTCGACCCATCCTGGTTATTATATAAGTAAACCCTCATTATGTTTAGAGGGTTGATCAGTTGGTTGAAAGTTAGAGGCTACTCGAGATCCTGTGCTTGTCTTGTATCAGTCATCGGTTAAAGGTGAATGCAAGAAAGTGTTTTGATTTACTTATTGTGTTTATTTTACTTTATAGTTTTCTTGAATCCGCTTGTGTTTAGTTTCCGCACTTACACAAGTTAACGTTGATATCATTGAAAGATCCTCTAGGGTTTTACAATTGGTATCAGAGCCAAGAAATCAAGTCTTGGTTCGGTTTTGATATCATTCAGATTCAAGAGGACATTACTTGTTACTGATCTTGTTTGCTAGTGTGTTTTACAGAATTTTCGTATTATTAGTCATTCGGATTCAAACTGTTCTTCACGAATCTTGATTAAAGTTGCTGATTTTGGTTTGTGATTCGTTGAGAAAGGTGTTTGCTGAATTATCGGAAGTTTGGAAGCAGCTGAAAATCAGGAATCACAGTTATTTTTATCTCACAAGTCTGTTTTGCAGGGTCTCGATTCACATTCAGCCCAGTCTCGACTCAAGCTTCATCGGTCTCGAGTGCTTAATTCTTCCGTCTCGAGTAGTTATCATCAAGGTCTCGACTCGCAACCATTTGTGGTCTCGAGACATCATTTGTTGGTCTCGACTTGCAACATCGTTGGTCTTGAGTAATCAATTTCCTAGTTTCGACTCGGAATCAGCTTCTCAATTCACTGGTCTCGACTCGCAACGTCATTTGCAACGTCATTCAGATTTTGAACTTTGGACTCTTGGACTCTTGAACTTAAATAATTAATTAATCAGTAAATTAATTAAGTAATTGAGTAACCATGACTGCAAGTAATCAAAATGTTGACTTGGTAGCTATGACTAAGCATCAAGAACTGGATTCCATCATTGGAACCACCACTCGTGTTCCTAGGTTGTTAGATGGAAATGACTTCCCTGAGTGGAAATGGCGTTTCGAAAAACATGTTATGGTCAATGATGCAAAAATTTGGCGAAGTATTCTTAGAGGGCCAAGAGAAATTATGATGGAGAGTCCTACTGATGCTGGTGTGAAAGTGAAAAAGCCTGTTGAACAGTATACTGAAGAAGAATTCAAAATTGTTGAAGAAGATGATATGGCATTTTCTTACCTGACCATGGCTTTGGGACCAGACGTTGCTATTGGTTTTTGCACTTGCAAATCTGCAAAGGAATTGTGGGAATCATTAATAGATGTCTATGAAGGTAATGAAGATATGAAAGAGAGTCGTAGAAATCTGCTGAGCCAAAATTTCAACAATTTTAACCATATATATGGAGAGACTGTCGATAATCAAATTCAGAGATTCGTTAAGTTGATTACTCAAATGCAGATGGAGGAAATGCCCACGTCAAATGCTTCAACTAATAGACAGCTTCTAAATGCTTTACCTAAAAGTTGGGATCATCACGTTGCAATGATCAAGAAAACCAAGGATCTAGCAAGGTGTAGTTTATCCGAAATGATTTCTCACATTAAAGCATGCGAGCTAGACGATAAACATAGAGAAACGAATTACAAGAATAGTATGATAGCCGCTGGATTCACTGTAACACCCTCCACATCGAGCAATAACACTACTCTTATGTCTCACACTGGTTTTCAAATGTTCAGCAACTCTGCTTCTGCTAAAGCTGCTCCTACTTCATCAAATGCATACTACTCTGGAACTCCAGCACCTGCTGCTGCTGCTGCATCACCTTCTGCTAATGCTACTGCTGCTGCATCGTCAACTCTCACTGCAAAGAACGAGATGATTGCCTTCTTCTCGCAACTGTCAAAAGAAAATATATAGCTGCTTCTGTCATAAATTGCTTGAATGCTTTTGTTGCAGGTAAACTTGATCCTCCAAAGTTTTCTATGGATGACTTAGATCAAATTCATCCCGAAGATGTAGAAGAAATGGATATAACCTGGCAGATGGCTATGGCAGCATTTAGAGCCAAAAATTTTGTGAGAAAAACCGGGAGAAACAAGTGGCAAGGTCTTACCTTTACTGGACCCACAAAAATGCCATTTGAGTTTTGTTGCTACAATTGTCATGAACCAGGTCATTTGGCTAGAAACTGTACCAAACCTAGGGTCAATAGTGAACAAACTCCAGCCCAACCTGCTTCACCTAATCGAGAGAGAGCTCTTGTGACCACATCGAGTATGTCTGCTAATGCGGCTGCCAGTGGAAGTCCCCAACCCTTGGGATTAGCTCAAACCTTGGTGGTTCAGCCTGGTATCAATTTTGATTGGAATTCGGAAATTAAGCGACTGAACATCTTAGCTCTAGAAAATCAAGCTGATTCAAGCAACATTGCTTTCATGGCCTCAGATGATCAAGTTTCTGTATCTGAGGATGAGACTTCAGCACCTGAGGAGGAGATTTCAGCTGAAACCTTGCTTTCATGACTCAGATTCTTTCAGCTCCAGTCAAAGGTCTCACCAAAGAAGAGGTAATTTCTGTTTTCTGTACTCCTGAATGTAGAGAACGAGTTGAAGCCTATAGAATACACAACGCTGAGCTAATTGAAGATTATAATGACATTAAAAGAAATAATTTCACTTTAGCTAATAATGAAAAACTTTTTAAAGAGAAAATCGACGCTCAGCGAAAAGACATCATCCAACTCAAGGATGATGTAAGTGTAAAAACAGCCCAACTCTTATATGTTCAAGAAAAATTATGCACTGTGACTAAAGAACTGGAAGATATCAGAGATAGATATAAAATAAATGAACTCAATATTAAAAAATTTGATTCTTCCAGCAAATTAGTAAAAACCCTGTGTGATCAACTGCTTGCTTACAAGAAAAAGAAAGGGTTGGGATTAGGTTTTAATCAGGCTCCTCCTCCGTATAATGACAATTATACTTACTTACCTATGACTGAGGAGGAGATGATGAATGAAAGCAAAATGACTTATGGTCCCAAAAACAACAAGTCATCTGTTAATGTCAGACCTGTCGAAAAACAGGTGGTTCAACCAGTTTGTTTTGTGTCCAAGGGTACTTTTGATCCTAACATTTCTTCATCATGTGCAGATGAAGTACCTGAAGTGAGGTGGGGAGATATGTTTGGGAATGAACAAACTTTAGATTCTGATTTCTCTAAATCTACTTTTGATAAAACTGATTCTGGTTGTGTGTTTAGACAATCGTTTTTGAACTCGTTTCATAGTTATGTTTCATCTTCTTTTGGGCCTGATGTTTTGGGCAAAACTGTGAATGCTTGTGATGAAACTTTGAATAATGTGTGTGATGATGGATGTTTTTCAGTGGCTGAAAATTGTGATTCTAATGTTTCTAACTCTTCAGCTGATGACAGTGTGACAGGTGAGGTCCCTCAGGACGCATTCAGTGAAACCACTGAAACTTCTTCTCAAGAAAATCAACAGTGTTCTGATTCTTCTTCTGAATCGGTCTCAGTGGATGTCCCTAATGTCGAACCCAGTGGGACCCTATTGGAAACCGAGGTTGAAAAGCAACCATTATCAAACTCAGATGATACATGTGTTGATGAAATATGTGTTGATGAAGTTTCAACATCTTCCAAGATTAAAACTGAATCTGATTTTCAAAAGGAAGAAGTGGTTGTTTTAAATGAAAAATTGCAAGAAAAGGTTTCTGAAGAGAAAATTAAAACGGAATCTGAAACATCTTTTCAAAATGGTTCTGATAAAGTTATAAACAAAGATAAATCTAATCCATCTGAATCTCATACTTGTGCCAGTGCTAGTTCTGATCAACAGGTACCTAAATGCTCAGAAAAGGCACAAGTTAACCAAGCAAGAAACATCAATCAAGCTCATTCTTCTAAACCCAACAGATACACATTTTATATGAAGCATCAAAACTTCCACACATTGAAACGTCAAACATGTTTCAATTGTGGAGTTGCTGGACACATCGCCAGAAATTGTGTTCATCTCCCAAGTGTGCAGTCTAAAAATAAATATACACAAAATCAGAAAGTCAAGCCAAACCGATATCGTTATTCAGAGTCAGTGACGAGTGAAAAGTCTAAGACAATGAGGAATAACTATCGTAAGGCTAAACCTTCTGATCAAGATTGGAATGCAGCCAAACGTAAAAATCAAAATCAACAAAAGAATTTTCGAAAAAATCAATATAAAGCGTTTGGTAACTATAATTCTAAATGGTCAAATAAGCATTGGAAACCTAAAGCTAAGGCCACGCAATCCAATTTGTCTCATACATCTCATCAAAATTCTGCCATTAAAAATCCTTTGAAATTCTTAAATAAAGATAATTTGGTGTGGCAGAGAGTGACTTACTTTGATGCACAAGGGAAACCCAGATCCACTATGGGCTGGGTTCCTAAATCTAACTGATCCCGCTAATCGTGTAGGAACAGCTGTGGAGGACTACCGTGCGCCTCTGGTACATGGATAGTGGCTGTTCCAGGCATATGACGGGAGACTTGTCTCAACTGGTCAATGTAAAAGAATTTGACGGTGGATATGTCTCTTTTGCGGGAGGAGAATTAGGAAGAATCACGTTGAAAGGAACAGTGAAAAACGACGTTTTAAGCTTCGAAAATGTGAATTATGTCCCAGAACTGAAACACAATCTGTTAAGCATTTCACAGATTTATGATCGAGGAAATTTGGTCCATTTTACTAAGAAAGGCTGCCATGTGTTGAAGCCAGGGATCGTGATTCCTGAAGATTGGTTTTTGATGACAGCCGAGAGACGGGGAAATGCTTATGTCATTGATATGAACAAGAAGCCGTGTGAAGAAATTACTTGTCTGTTTTCGAAGATTTCAGAACATGATGGTTTATTGTGGCATCGTCGCCTTGGACATGTGAATATGAAGAACTTGAATCGACTTGCCAAAGGTCAACTGGTCCGTGATCTACCAATCAAAGATTTTATGTTGGTAGGAAAGTTTGTTGCTTGTGCAAAGGGAAAAGCTCATCGGAAGCCTCATAAATCCAAGCCTACACCCTTAACCAAAGCTGTGCTTGAATTACTTCATATGGATCTATTTGGTCCTGTGAATGTGTTAAGTATTGGCAAGAAGGCTTATTGTCTGGTGATAGTCGATGATTATTTATGCTACACCTGGGTGTACTTTCTAAGTCACAAGAGTGAGGTTGCGGGTTTGATCAAACAATTTATTACACTGGCGGAAAATCAAGCCAGTACGAAAGTGAAGGCTATTCGATCAGACAATGGGACGGAATTCAAAAATGTCACCATGGATACATTCTGTGCTGAAAAGGGAATTGATCAACAGTACAGTGCACCACGAACTCCACAACAAAATGGAGTGGCTGAAAGACGAAATCGTACTCTTATAGAGGTTGCGCGTACTATGCTGGCCGATTCGAAGCTTCCTAGTTTCTTCTGGGCTGAAGCTGTTAGCACGGCCTGTTACGTCCAGAATCATGCTTTAGTAAACAAACGTCATATGAAAATTCCTTATGAGATTCTGGAAGGACGTAAACCTTCGATTTCACACTTTCGCATCTTTGGTTGTCCATGTGTGTTACTACTTATGGACGCTAATGGAAAGTTTGAAGTCAAAGGGGACGAGTGTTACTTTGTTGGATATGCTAAAGGTTCAGCCTATAGAGTATACAACAAGGTAACTAAAAGGGCCGTCGAGTCGTGCAACATTGAATGGCTAGAAGAAAATGCTACGGACGCTAGAGTTGGACCAGATTGGTTATATGATTATGCTGAATTATTTAAATCGTTTAACATTTTGTCAAGTGTCCCTACAGCTGCAGGTGTGTCTATGCCCAAACAACCGCTGTCCTTTGGTGATAGTGAAGAAGAAGAACAGGCTGAAGGAAGTTCAAGAAATCATACCATTGACCCACCAAGAATGGTTTTCACTCGAAAACCTACGCCTCAACAAATGTCTCATCAATCCCCTGAAGGTGCTTCATCACGCGGTGCTACTTCTAATGGACCAGGATCTGTACTATTTCCTGAATCTATTCCTGAAGACTGCGTAGTTACAACTCCTTTAGTTCATCATACTGTAGCACCTGATGAGGGGGAGACTAGCGACACCATTGATGATAATCAAAATGCTTCTACTGAAGACGAGACCGTACCTGACATGGCAATTCCTACGAGTGTCCAACGAAATCACCCTATAGGAAATGTGATTGGTCCTGTAAATGCCGGAGTTTTAACCAGGAGCCAATCAGGGACCATCAATACATGTTTATACTCTTGCTACATCTCACAAATAGAACCTAAAACTGTTGATATAGCTTTGCAGGAACCAGGTTGGGTAGATGCTATGCATGAAGAGCTGAACCAGTTTGAGAAGCTTGGAGTATGGAAACTTGTCGAGTTGCCGAAAGGAAAGCGCAAGCTCGGAACCAGATGGGTATTCAGAAACAAGCAAGATTCTGCAGGGGTTATTGTTTGAAATAAAGCTCGTTTGGTGGTTCAGGGTTTTCGACAAATAGAGGGTCTGGATTATGATGAAGTGTATGCTCCGGTTGCCCGACTTGAAGCCATCCGGATCTTCTTAGCTTACGCGTCGTATATGGGGTTCACTGTGTATCAGATGGACGTCAAGACAGCGTTTCTCTATGGAGATGTGAAGGAAGAAAATTTTGTTGAGCAGCCACCAGGTTTCATTCATCCATATCATCCAGAATATGCCTACAAGCTTGACAAAGCGTTATATGGATTGCACCAAGCTACCACGAGCTTGGTATGCAACTCTAACTGAGCATCTTCTGGCTCATGGGTACACACGTGGCACGATAGACCAAACTCTGTTTATCAAGAGAGTGGGCAAGGATCAGATCTTGGTTCAAATTTATGTCGATGATATTATCTTCGGATCCACAAGTGAGGAGCTTTGCAAGGAGTTTGAGAGAGTTATGAAAAAGAAGTTTGAGATGAGTGCTCTTGGGGAAATGACACTTTTTCTGGGTCTACAAGTCAAACAAAATTCTCAAGGCATTCTCATTCATCAAGGGAAGTATGTGGATGATGTGCTAGCGAAATTTAAGCTTGCAGATGCAAAATCGACTGAGACACCAATGGCAGAGAGACCATTATTGACTGAAGATGAAGAAGGATCCCCTGTTGATCAACGTCTTTATCGATCTATGATTGGGTCGTTGATGTATCTGACAGTAAGCCGTCCAGACATTATGTTTGCTGTCTGCAACTGCGCGAGATATCAGGCTAATCCTAAACTTCTCATCTCACTGCTGTTAAACGAATCTTTCGGTACCTTAAAGGCCGACCTAGGTTTGGTCTATGGTATCCGAGGGATTCCAATTTTGATCTGTTTACGTTTTCTGATAGCAACTTTGGAAGCACTGATAGTGACAGGAAATCTACATCAGCTGGATATCAATATCTGGGTGACAGGCTCATTTCTTGGCAATGCAAGAAACAACAAACGGTGGCGATTTCCACAGCTGAAGCTGAGTATGTTACCGCCTCTGCGTCTTGCTCTCAAGTGGTGTGGATGCAACATCAATTGCAGGACTACGGTTTGACTTATCTCAATACTACTATTTACTGCGATAATGATGCTGCTATTCAAATTGTTAAAAATCATGTTTTTCACTCCAAAACCAAGCACATTGACATAAAAGTTCATTTTATTAGAGACTGCTTTGACAGAGTCTTATTAAACTGGAGCAAATCGATACAGATGCAAATGCTGCCGATTTGTTTACAAAACCTGTCAGCAGCTCAAAATTCAAAGTGCTTGTTGATTTTCTGAAAATGATCTGGTATACCGACTGAGCATGGTTATTTGTTTAAGTAAATTTGTTCATAAACTTTTCTATTCTTAGGTAGTTTTTATTTATGCACAAATTTAGGGGGAGAAATTTCTAAAAAAAATTGAAAAATACAAAAACATTTAAAAAAATTAAAAAAATCCAAAAAGAAACATTGCATGACTGGGAAATGAAATGAATTTTCACATCATGGTCAAGGGCTGACTCATGTAAGACCAGTATCGAAATAGTTTGACTCTAGTATGATGTGTTGGTAGGCTCTATCCTTAAGACTGGAAGCATTGACTGTTTCTGTTCAGAACTAAATTAATACATGACCTCAGGAAAGAAAATCACTTGGAATTAGCTCATTTCTATTTGAATGTTTGTATGTTGTCCCGATACACACAATTTTGGTCTGACTCTGAAATTTTCTCTGAAAAACTCGTGTACCTCCTCTGCTGCATCCAGATACATGCTGACCTGGAGGTGCTAGGCAACGTTAGCTTCTGCTGCATCCAGATACATGCTGACCTAGCTGTACGTTGTCGCACTGTAGATCAATTTAACACCCGAAAGAGGCCCTCAAGTGCCCAAATGAAACCCAAGAAACCTATATCAAATTGAGAAAATCTCATTTGATTTGTATATTATACCATTTCTGCTTAAGATCTATTATGTTCTCTTCTCAATCTATTCCCAGTTAAAATTTCAGAAATATGGATTGGACTTGTGAAATATGTGGTAGGGAAGATACTTGCATGATAGAGTGTGCTGTTTATATTTTCGGGATCTGATTAGTATTTGTTTGAGGGTTCATTGTTAAGAAATCAAACATGATAAAATTTGTTACAGGCAGTTATATGGAAAAGGTCTAGGGAAATGAGTTTAGAAGGACAAATATACTGGCAATCGTCTAGATCATTCATTAGTAGATCAGTGTTGATAAGTGTTGTCAAGCCCGAAACCTGTGATTTGATCCCTGAGCAATTATGATATTTCCTCATTTTATTTTCGTAAATAATATTTTGATATTATTTGTTTTTATGTTTGTAGGTTTTGTTTTCATAAAAACATGCTCAGGAAGTTGAAGGGTTATTTTAGAAAAGTTTGAATTTTAATTGGATTGCTAAAATAATTAAATTTTTATAAATCCAAGTGCAAACTGATGTGTGGTCTCGAATCGAGACGGTGGTCTCGGCCCAAACTACGGGTCTCGTACCAGTATAGAAGCCCGGCCCACTCTCCTATATATAAAAGGTGGTCTCGAGTCGAGACCTCATTTGTTCTCGAAATCATAAAAGGTCAGTTCATATTCTCTCTCTCTTTCCGGTGACTTGTTGGTTGATTCCGGTGTCGTTCACGTGTTTCAAAGCTTTCTCAGATCTCGTTTCATCAAGATTGAAAGGTATTATGATATGTTGTTAAAGGTTTTTGCAGATTGTTTGAAGAATAGTTGAAGATTTGTTGAATATTTGAATGAGATGAAGAACCCTAATTGTGATCTTATGTTGGTCTTCAAAGAAATCATGGGGTGTTTATGGTGTTTGATCCAAAACTCAGTTGATTAAAGTTGTTTGTGGGGCTTCGACTAGGGTTGCGACTGAACACATGTGATGACTCGAGACTTAAAGTTGCGAGTCGCAACCTCGTCTGTCTCGATTGAGGTCTCGACTCAAAGTTGATGGTCTCGACTGAGGTCTCGGCTTAAGTTAACTCAGTCTCGACTGAGGTCTCGACTCGAAACCTCATGGTCTCGACTCGAAACCTCATAGTCTCGAGTTGATTCATGTGTGTTACCAACAACCTATGTTTTGACTGCTGATTCAGTGTGACCTGTTTTTGAATTAAGTTGACTATATTTTATTCTCATGTCTTTATGCTTAATGTTTCCGTTTGGTGTAGGATATGGACTTAAAATTTATCTCAACGCACAATCAAGCAGGTTATCTAGCTCCACCCCCAGAGAAGCACAAGAGGATGTTTACATCTTTAATCAAGGGACTGAACAATTGCAGGATAGCTCATGCACTTCGGGAAAATCCTGTTATCTACGAGAGTCTTATTCAAGATTTCTGGAAGACTGCAAGTTTTGATGCCCTTGGAGCTGAAGGAAAGGGAGCTTTAATTGCTGAGATTCAAAAGAAAACTATTACTGTAACTGAGCAGATGATAAGGGAGATGCTACAGTTCAACGACCAGGAAACTGATCCTATTGAGCTTCCAACAGGAACTGTGGAAGCTATTCTGCCAAGATTAAGTTATGAAGGAAAGTACCCATCGTTAGTGAAGAAATTTGTGCATCCTTATTGGCGTCTGTTAGTGCACATGTTTATTCTCTGCATGACAGAAAATCGAGGAGGCACTGATCAATTGAACATTACTCAGTCTGTTGCTCTTACCTGTCTAATAACTAATGAACCTTTTAATTACTCGAAGTACATATTTGAAGGCATGAAGAGAAATGTGACAGAAGTTCGAAAGGACAAGTTTCTGATGTATCCAAGATTTTTGCAGATGATTCTAAATGCTCGTTATCCAGATTTGGTGAGATCTGGAGATACTTTGGAGTTGAAGCCTATGGGTCCTGCTTGCTTTGGAGCTCTCACTCCGAAAAAGGGTACTGAAAAGAAGTTTGAAGGTTTAATTCCTCTGGAGAAATTTGGTCAGTTTGCTGAGACTGAGGATGTAGTTGCTGATCTAGTAATAGTACAACCCGTTCCTGTAAATGCAATGATTGCTGAAGAGCATGATGTTCAGGGTGCTGTTGATGATGAGCCTGAGACAGAGATTTTAACAATCAACTCTGACGATGAGGGCATAGAGATTATGTGTGATTCGGGAGATGATGAAGAGCTTCCTCCTGAAAAAGAAGCTGATGCTGCTGTTTCTACTATTCCGTCTGTGATTACTGCTGAAAATTTGGCTTTGCTATTAAAGTCTGTGACTGATAAGATGGGAAATCCTCCTTCCAATCTTACAGTATTAAATGAAGAGCCTAGTGAGAACCCAAAGGATCCTGATTCATTGCCTTTGAAGCGGAAAATGAGGGATCCTCGACTCGGAATGTATGTTGAGCAAAACAAAGATCAACCGGTGTGCGCTGCTGAAGATGATGGTGGTTTATATGACTTCGATTTTTGTAACACCCCAAAAACGGGTTTGGTAATTTAGACCCGGTTACTATTAAGAAACGGGTAAGGTACCGTTAATGAGAAAAGTTAACCTGAAAAATGGGGATTTATTAGGAATAGTTAACTTAGTTGATTATTGGTCTCGTTAGTAGTAAGGGAAGAGTTGAAGCCTTATTTAATTAAAACGAAACGTGAGGGACCAAAGTGAACAACTTGAAAGTTGTTGTGTTAAAAAGAAACAACACACACACATACACACACATCGTGTGTGTGTGTTCATGAACGAGCAGGAAAGCTCCCATGGAGCCAAAACCCTAAGCTACATCAAAATCACCAAATTGAAAGGCTAAACGAAGCCCAAATTCACAACCGAGCATGAATTAACGATCACCTTCACAAGGGGATCACAAGGTATGTCTTAAAACTTAGATTTGGTAATCTTGTTTGAAGTGGGTTATGATCAATCCATGAAAGTGTATGAAATTAAGCATGTAGAGGTGTTAGAAACACCAAATAGAACTTGTGTTATGAATAATTTCAAGTAATTGGGTGATTTAGAATGAAACCCATTGCATGAGTGTGAAGATGATGATCATGATGAACTTGAAGATGTTATAGTGTAATCTTGTGTTGTATAAGGTGTTGTATGATAGACTAAGATAGTTAAATTTGAAGTGAAATTTATGATTATGAGATTTTGTTTGAATGTGATAGTTCATAAGATGAAATAAGGAGGAACATGCTTAAAACATTTGTACATTATGCTTAGGAAGTAGTACGCACGCCAAGTGTTTGATAAAATGTCTAAAAGACAATAATAAGTGAAATTATATGCAAGTAATGGGTAAACATATATAGTTCATGTGAAGATTATGTAGGGATGATGTCGAGTATGCTTTATGCTTGTTTAAATGGATTAATGATGTTGAGTATGCTTTATGTAGGTCGTGTGTTAGATGTGAATTTGATATGGATGTTCATAAGTATAAGCATACATGCTAATAAGAATGTGAATGTAATGACATGAGTGTATAGGAATCATGTCAAGATGGATGGGAGCGTTGAAGGCTAACGGGCTATGAAGACTCAATCAAATAAGCGAACGCAAATACGGGCGCGCAAGGTAAGTGAATCCCGGACTTACACTTTAGATGTAAAATGTATTGTAGTATGATGATTATTGTGAAAAGTGTGAGAAAGTATGAGACAATGGAAGTAATAAGGTAAGTTTATGGTAAATGAGTCGAAAGTAGTTAAGAATTAGTTTCTATTTAGTATAGGTAAGAAGGAATCTTACGTGATGATGTTGTGCATAAAGATGAAATAAGTAGTTATATGCGTAGGTATGGGTATAATTGTAAGTAAGCAATTGGGACTCATTGGAGAGTATGACTATGAACACGTAAGTATGGAGAATTATGTGTATACAATTTACATGTATAGATGGGTGTGTTTAGGATTTACAAGTAATATGTGTAGAATGTAAATTTGTAAGTACACGTATGGATAGAAAGGGTATGTATGCATGAATTTGGAATTTAGTTATATGTACAATTGAATGAGACTTGTTATGTGTATACATGGATATGTTCGTATGAATGAAATCTAATGATGCTAATCGTTTTCCTATTGAGAATGAGATGGAAATGCAGGTATACTTGTGATGGATGTTGAAGGTAGACACCGAAATCCAATGCGAGTGGTTTAAATGATGGATGAAGGGTCTAACATAAGTGAAAGCATGATATGTCGACGCCTAATTATGCATGTTTAAATTTTATGTATGATGACACCAGTTACTAATAATATGATTGTACGTGGTGTCTGCAGGTTGTACAGAACTGTGAATTCTCATCACGAAGCGTAAGCGGTCGAAGATCGAGTCAAGTCGTGGATTGTACATGTGGGTGCGTGGTCACGTAATTTAATATACGTATGTCAGATTGTATAAAATTATAGAAAGCATTAATGTATTCAATGTAAAAGAGTGATTTAATGTAGTTCTAAGTATGTTAGAATGAATATAATGAAAGAAAAATTTTAAGTTCGTATTTCCGCTGCGACTTTTGGTTAAAACGTGTTGGGGCGTTACAATTTTGAGAAAAGTGTCACTGATACCACCACCTCTACTGAAGATATCTTTGAGTTTAATGCTGATGCTCAAAGAACTGTATTAGAAACCACCACTGCTGATGTTCAAGTTACAAATGTTGGTTCTGATTCTGTTGTTGATGCTATGCCACTCGGTATCTCTGACTCTGCAGGTCCTTCTGGAGTTATTCATGACATGCCCAGCAGTTCAAGTGGTAAGAGACCTGAAGAGCCGTTGAGAATGCCATTTGATGATGATTCAAGTGATGAGGATGAGTTTATTAGCGTGAGGGAGATGAAGAGACGAATGGTTGTGCTTGAGCAAGATTCTATTCATAAAGACGCCAAGATTGTCCAACTTGAAGATACTATAGTGAAGAAGGATCAACAGATTAAACAGCTTCAAGGAGATGTCAGTTTGTTGTTCAATATGGTGTATGATTTACGTGGAAAGTTGGAGAAGAAATTTGGGAATGAATTTTCTGATCCAACAGATGTAGAGAACAGAAGAAAAGCCTTTGATAGAGATGGTGCTGAACGTAGTGCTGCTATGGAAAAATACTTTGAAAGGGTGATTGATCCAGTTGCAGAAAAGGAAAAGGCTGAGAGAATTAAGAAGAAAAGGGAGTTTGTTATACTGAAGAACAAGAATCTTAATCCTGATGATGATGATGCTCAAGCAACTCATCATTTAATGGATGTTGGTGAAACTCTCTATGATAAAGTTGGAAATAGATCTGGTGTGGTTAGCTGGGGATTTGATCATGATCGTAAAAGATGGTGGATAAAAAGAAAGGTTGGTACTGTTGAATGGTACAAGACTCCAGCTCAGTTTCAGACGTTTACAAAGGTTGATTTGACGAACTTGTCTAATTCACCTTATGTGGATGATAAGCCGGGAGGTCGTGGTTATTTGTTTTACGAGAGATTGAAGAGGGAGGTTCTTCGTGGTTTTCCTTCTATGCATACTGCAGAGTCTCTTGTTAAACCAGCTAAAGGCATTCGAGATCCATACACAAACAAGCGAATGAAGATTGTTCACTGGCCCACAACTGACAAGGAGAAGGTGATTCCTTTAGTAAGAAAGATTCCAAAAGGCGCTTTAAAGTCTTTGCATTTTTGGGCTTATGATGAGCGTCTAGGGCAGGCAGTGATTGTTTGTGATGATGATGTGAATTTCCGCTTGGTGGATCATGTTGATTTACTGAATCTTGCTTATGAAGATCTAGAGGTGTTAGCTCAGAATCAAATTAGAGCTACTGAAAAAAATGAAGAAATTGCTAAAGGATGGACTGTAGCTGTTGCTTCAGCCATTCACATTCGCACAAAAGGATTTGGTGGGCTCAAAGATCGTCTGGGTGGTGCTCGTGATAGTTGAAGTCTCAAGACTCTCTATGCATAAACCTGGGGGAGATTGTTGGAACCTTGAGGTTTATACATAGAGAGATACTAAAGTTTAGGGTTGGTCTTGTACTGTTTAACATGTTAGTTTGGGTCGCATATATGTAATGGGTCTTAGGTGATCTCGAGTGGGCCTAGGGATGGTCTCGACCCATCCCAGTTAGTATATAAGTAAACCCTCATTACGTTTAGAGGGTTGATCAGTTGGTTGAAGGTTAGAGGCTACTCGAGATCCTGTGCTTGTCTTGTATCAGTCATCGGTTAAAGGTGAATGCAAGAAAGTGTTTTGATTTACTTATTGTGTTTATTTTACTTTATAGTTTTCTTGAATCCGCTTGTGTTTGCTTTCCGCACTTACACAAGTTAACGTTGATATCATTGAAAGATCCTCCAGGGTTTTACAGGCTAGGTCCTTCCAACTTATCGCGGCTGAAGCAAAGACAGAACCCGATGTGGTCTCAGGTATATTCGCAATAAACTCAATTCCTACACGTGTATTATTTGATACGGGTGCGAATAAATCCTTCGTTTCACACGGATTTATTCGACATCCTTCATTTGTATTGACGAAATTATCTGTGCCCTTAGAAGTTGAAATAGGAGACAACAAAAGTTTTATAGTTTGTAATGTTTGTCGAGGCTGCAAATTAAGCATCGATGACGAGGAATACTTGATAGATCTAATCCCGATGTCGATGGGGGAGTTTCAAGTAGTTGTTGGGATGGATTGGCTATCTCAGCACCAAGCGAAGGTCGTGTGTTTTCGTAAGGAGATAAAGCTAACATCCCCGAGCGGAAAACATGTCACCATCTATGGCGAAAAAGGAGGTAACCCTATAATATGCTCGATGTTGAAAGCTCACAAGCTCATGAAGCACGGATGTAAGGCGTTTATGATATACGCGAATGAGCCCGAGAAAGAGTCACTGAAGATAGGAGACGTACCGGTGGTGCGTGACTTCGAATATGTGTTTCCAGAAGATCTACCGGGGATACCGCCCGAGCGGGAGATAGAGTTCGGAATCGAATTGGTTCCGGGCGCGAAACCCGTAGCAAAAGCGCCGTACTGACTCGCGCCATCGGAGTTACAAGAATTGATGTCACAGATTCAAGACTTGCTTGACAAGGGATTTATAAGGCCGAGCGTATCTCCTTGGGGTGTGCCGGTATTATTTGTGAAAAAGGAAGATGGAAGCATGGGAATGTGTATCGATTACCGGGAGTTGAACAAACTCACGGTAAAGAATCGATACCCGCTTCCGAGAATAGACAATCTATTCGACCAATTACAAGGTGCGAATTGGTTTTCGAAAATCGACCTTAGATCGGGGTATCACCAATTAAAAGTCAAGGAAGAGGATGTACCGAAGACGGCTTTCCGCACGCGATACGGGCATTATGAGTTCCTTGTGATGTTATTCGGGCTGACGAATGCACCCGCGGCTCTCATGGACCTCATGAACCGGGTTTGCAAGCCGATGTTGGATAAATCGGTAATTGTGTTTATCGATGATATTCTGGTGTACTCGAAAAGTGAAGCAGAACATGCACACCACTTACAAGAGGTGTTAGAGACACTCAGACGAGAAAGGTTGTATGCGAAATTCTCTAAGTGTGCCTTTTGGTTACGAGAGGTGCAATTCCTCGGCCACATCATAAGTACCGATGGAATATTGGTAGACCCGTCAAAGATTAAGGTCGTGTCAAGGTGGAATCCCCCGAAGAACCCTTTGGAAATTAGAAGTTTCTTTGGGCTTGCGGGATACTATAGGAGATTCATTCAAGATTTCTCCAAGATTGCGTCGCCGCTAACTAAGTTAACCCGGAAAGAGGAGAAATTCGTTTGGGGTGTCGAACAAGAAAGAGCGTTTCAAACGCTAAAAGAGAAGTTAACTCAAGCTCCGGTATTAACATTGCCGGACGGGGTCGAAGACTTGGTGGTTTATTCGGATGCCTCACTATCGGGGCTCGGATGTGTTTTGATGCAACGGGGGCAAAGTTATAGCTTATGCCTCAAGGCAACTGAAAATACATGAAAAGAAATATCCCACGCACGATCTCGAATTAGCTGCGGTGGTGTTTGCGTTAAAAATATGGAGGCACTATTTATATGGGGTAAAGTGCACCATATTTACCGATCACAAGAGCTTAAAATACTTCTTCGATCAGAAGGAGTTAAATATGGGACAAAGGCGATGGTTAGAAACAGTGATAGATTTTGACTGTGAAATACACTACCACCCCGGAAAGGCAAATGTGGTGGCGGATGCCCTGAGCAGAAAAGCGGACTATGTCCCAATACGAGTAAGGTCGATGCAGCTTGTCGTGACCTCAAGTATACTTGAACGTATCCGAGAAGCGCAAGTAGAAGCAGTGAAATAGGAGAACTGGAAGAAGGAAAGAATAATAGGTCAGTTAAAAGATTTGTCGGATGGAAAGAACGGGTTGAAGACTCGATCCGGAAGAATATGGGTTCCAAATTCTTGTGGGGTTAAGACGCTTCTACTTGATGAAGCTCATAAATCATGATATTCTATTTATCCGGGTGCGACCAAAATGTACAACGATCTGAAGCAAAACTATTGGTGGCCCGGAATGAAGAGGGATGTGGTAAAATACGTGGAAAAGTGCTTGACTTGCTTACAAGTCAAGGCGGAACACCAGAAACCATATGGAAAACTGCAACCTTTGGAAATCCCGGTTTGGAAATGGGAACATATCACCATGGACCTATTGACCAAACTACCTAAAACGATTCGGGGATTCGTTGCTATATGGGTGATTGTGATAGATTGACGAAGAGTGCTCATTTTATTCCTATACGCGAGACATATACTTCGGAAAAGATGTCTGAGGTATATACAAACGAAATAGGGGCACGACATAGAGTACCGGTATCCATTGTGTCGGACAGGGATACCCGGTTTACTTCAAACTTCTGGCGGGAATTTCAAGAATAGATGGGAACGAAACTTTTCATTAGCACTGCCTACCATCCTCAGACGGATGGGCAGAGTGAAAGAACAATACAGACGCTAGAAGACATGTTACGGGCATGTATCATCGACTTCGGCGGAAGTTGGGATGTTTATCTACCTTTGGCCGAATTTTCGTATAACAATAGTTACCATTCGAGCATCGGTATGGCACCTTATGAGATGCTATATGGTAGGAAGTGCAGAACCCCGGTGTGTTGGGGTGAAGTAGGGCCACGTGAACTGGCCCACAAGGATGTTGTCCAGGCCACTAATAAGAAAAGTGACTTGGTTCGAGCTCACTTGAAAGCGGCCCAAGATAGGCAAAAATCTAATGCCGATAAAAGACGAAACCAATTGAATTCCAGGTGGGCGACATGGTTATGCTCAAGGTTTCCCCATGGAAGGGCGTTATCAGGTTCAAAAAGAGAGATAAACTAAGCCCGAGGTTTATCGGGCCATTTAAAATCATTGAATTGGTTGGCAAGGTAGCTTATCGCCTTGAGCTACTGGAAGAGTTGAGTGGAATACATGGCACATTTCATGTACCCCAGTTGCGAAAATGTCTAGCGGAGGAAACAACTTATATCTATCATGATGATATCGAAGTGGATAATAGCCTCAACTACGCAGTAAAGCCATTAGAGATTCTAGATCGAAAGGTTAAGACTTGCGAAATAAGAGAATCGATCAAGTCAAGATCAAATGGGAACATAGGAAGGGTTCGGACACTACATGGGAGTCCGAAGATGAGATGCGGCGTCTCTACCCGGCATTATTTGGTACGTATTTCCGGTTTCGAGAACGAAACCCTTTTTAAGGGGGGTGGACTTGTAACACCCCGAAAATACAAATTCTTATATTACAAATAAGTTGTAAATAAATAAGTAAAATAAACTAACTAGGAATGACACTAACCTAGTTAGATGATGAGTTATGAGTAGTTAAAGAGTTAAAACAAAATTAAAACGAAAGTTGAGGGGCTGAAAGTGTTAAAATTGAAACTAGATTTAATTTAATAATCAAAACACACACCAAACACACACAAAAGGTGTGTCTGGTCGATTGAAACACAGGGGGCGACTTGAAGCTCCTCTTCAAACCCTAAACTCTCTAAATCTCACAAATTGAAGGTCAAGATCTGTAACAACTCCTATCAAAAAGTCTTAATTATTATTTTAATTATCCAATAGGAAACCCTAATTGAGAAACCCAAGTAATTCTGCATAAACCCTAAAATTTTCAGAACAATCAGAATCAGGATCAGGGCCCCTAAAACTCAGGGGGTAAAAACCCTAGTTACGATTATCTAAATAAAACGCTGGCAAATTCGAATTTTATGAAGTTGTCAACTCAGCTAGGCTAGTCCCAGACATGGCTACCCTATAGTGGTTAGGTGTCCCTTACGGACCGTAAGGGATAAAAGTCTTACGGTTCGTAAGCAATGTCAAATTTTGGCTATAAATAGCAGACATTGGCACTTGATATTCTGCGTACGTTCGACGAAGAAATTCGTTTTAGGCACTGAGTTACGTTCTGTTTACCACAATTAACACACACAGATCACTAATCGACGCCGCAATACAGGGTAATAACTCGATCGCTATTACGATTTAACGTCCGATCGATTGAAACTATCCAACGTATGTTTAAGTTCTGCTCAAATTGAGTTTATACTTTGTCATTCGTCGTGATTTCGACTTGAAAGTTTGAGTGCTGTCCAAATTCGGGCTATACTCTGTCATTCGTTGTGAATCCGCTGGATGTTTAAGTATCGCACTTTGTCAATCGTTGTGAGGGTTTAATCTCGTGAATTGTCGTAACTGCTGTATTAGTTACTAACCCAGTTTGTGTGCATTGTTATTAAAATTAGGTTAAACAAGGCTAAATCAGTAGGCTTATACACTGCTCGTTAAATCTGCAATGTGAGTCATTCTCTTTTTATCAACTGTTTTACAATACTCCAAATTATTTTCAAAAGTTATAATTACAGGGACTAAGTCATGGATATCTTGAATCACTGGCTAGTGGGGTATTGTGCACATTACTAATTTTCTCCCAGTTAGGTTCATTGACCTACTAGGGATAATCATCACTATTTGGGTTCATTGACCTAATAGTGGTATGACCATCGTCACCATTGTGACATGTCACCATTGTGACACGGCGCCAGATAAAAATAAGATATAAGCCATTGTAATCGCTCTTATGCTGTAATTAATAACTATGCATCATTTTATGTAAATAGAATGATTCACTCAGTATTTCCCGCTGACAAAACCTTTTTTCAAACATGTTTCAGGTGATCTGTTATGATCCAGGAAAAGTGTCGTGAAGCACTACAAGCTTAAGAAAGTGGCTCAGGATAAAATAAAGAAACATGTTTTGTAAAATAAAAGATTTCTTCGTGAAATCAAATGATTGTAAATTACCGGGGTTTTATCCCGAGTTGTGAAATAAAATAGTCGGGAAATATTTCAGTTTTAAAAAGATCCTGATAATAAACTTCCACTGTTAAACTCAATTAATTAAATACCATGGGATTTCTGTCCCGCAGCTCCTGAAACGGGTCAAACCGGGTCGGGGGCCGTGACAGAAAAAGGTGGTATCAGAGCCACTGATCGAGCCACTAATTTAAGCCAATTAAGTATTTAGAAAATACTTAATTTTTATTAATTGCTATTCTGTGATTATGTGTTTTATTATCTGACTAATTATGTACAGTATGGGCAGATCGTTATATGCTCGCCAATGTAGCGATTAATGCAAATCCTTAAATAATTTGACCCAAGTTTTAGCACCTTTATTATCTACAGTCTAGAAACCTTATTCAGTAAATAAATAAATTTACAAATAAAACCTAGTGTGTTTTAAATTTCAGTTGTTTTGGTAGTTACCCAGTATGAAATAATATTTAAAAGTTTTTCTATAAAATTTTGTTATGATTTTTAACTTAATAATTGTGTGTATTTTGCTAAACAGCATGAGTGACTTGTCTGACGCCCATCAGAATTTAAATCTCTATCCAGTAGGAATAGAGGTTTCCAGAGATTTCAATAGGTATATACCAGACATAGAAGACCCTATAGAATTCAACGCTTTACCTCTCGAGAAACCCAAGCCTAAGAAAATGGAAATTGGGGAAAGCTCTAGGCAAATTGAAGGGTTACCATCTCAGGAAAAGCTAGATTTTATATTGGCAAGCTATAATACTATTAAGCCTGTTAATGAAAATGTTTTATTACTCTCTTGAAACACAACTACCAGTGAACTTAGAACCAACTATTCCAAACCCTTCAATCCACTCGCAAATAGACGAATGGTTAACTAATGAAATACAGTTCCAAAACAATCCCTATAAGCTTTTTCCTCAGTTCAATCCAGAACCTTTACCAAATCCACCAATGAGTAACGAGAATATGGCTGAACTCCGCCACTTTGGCAAAGAACTAATGGATACTGGGAATAGGATCCAAGAGATTGGGGGACAGATCTCCTGGAAATACGATGAGAGGGAACGCCATTACTAGAATATCATCTGACAAAGGATAGGGGATTTATGGAACTGTGGTTGTGTAATAGTAATAGTAAAAATCAGTCTGTAAAATAATCTAAAATAAAACTTTGTAAGATAATGGTGTGTATTGATGCATACTATTAAATATAAATGGAAATCAAGAAATCGATAAGTTTGGCTATATGCGTATTGTGAAATTAATATAATTATTTTATGTATAATTGTTATTATTAATACTAATAAATATATTATCAGATGGAAAATGCTAATAATGAACCAGTTAATGAGGTTAATCAATCTGAGCAACAACCGGGGGATCAATATATGACTAGGCAGGATATAGAAAATATCGTTGCTCAAGGGATAGCCAACGCTATTCCAGCAATAGTTGCTGCTGTTAAAAATCCAATAGAACCACAACAAATCATTCCTAGCAAACGTATTTCTGAAGATAACTTCAGTAATAGCGTAAACGGAGGCAATAATCATACTAATTATGAGAATGAACCACGGCAAGCTCCTCCCCCTAAGAAACTGAAAGCTGCAACGCCTGGTTGCACTTACAAAGAATTTCTTGCTTGTAAACCCACTAAGTTTGCGGGCAATGAAGGAGCGACTGCGGCACTGCGTTGGTTAGAGAAAACCGAGGCAGTAATTGCCATAAGTAAATGTGCTCAGGATGATCAGGTCATGTACGCGTCAAACCTTTTCAAAGAAGGGGCGCTAGAATGGTGGAATACGGTGTTACAAGCAAAAGGAAGAAGGATGGCGTATGCTATGAACTGGGAAGAATTTAAGAGCTTTGTAGAAAGAAAATTCTATCCCGGATATGAAAAGGAACAAATGACAAATAAGTTTCTAACCCACCGGATGGTGGATGTAGATTGTCGAAGGTATACTTCGACATTCTTCGAGTATGCTCGAGTAGTACCAACCCTGGTTTCGCCAGAGCCGGTACTTATTTCTCGTTATATTTGGGGATTGATTGCTGAAATCCGTAATATCGTCAAGGCTGCGAAACCTCGCACGATTGATGATGCGGTGGATTTAGCCAATACTCTGACTGACGAACTAGTACGGACAAGAGAAGAAAATAGAAGGAAGGAAGTAGCCCAAAAGATTACCCAAGGATTCCGTCTGGGTAACCATAACAATTTCAAGAAAGGAGGGAATGGGCAATCTTCCACTAGCCCATTTTGCAATTCTTGCAAAAGAAAGCATTTTGGAAGATACAAAGGATATTGCAATTTTTGCAAAATTCCGGGGCATCAAGAAGAAGACTGCAGGAGGAAGAGATTTTCAGTCTGCTACAACTGTGGAGAAGCTGGACATCTTAGGCCAGATTGTCCAAAACTGAACAAACTATCTAACAATAAAGCCACACCTGCAGAAGAAGCAAAAAGGAATGTAAGAGCCTTCCAACTGACTGCTCAGGAAGTAGAGTTCATTCCAGATGTGATAGCTGGTACGTTCTTAGTTCACAACGTTTACACAAAATGTATTATTTGACTCTGGTGCAAACCAAAGTTTTATAAATATTTCATTCTGCCAAACTCTTAACTTACCTTTAACCAGCATTAGGCAAATTTCTACAGTAGAAACGGCAGATGGGAATTCAGTTAAAATAAATAAGGTTCTGCAGAACGTAGAAATAGAACTTTTAAGTCATAAATTTCTGCAACCTCATTATCTATGAAATTAGTTGAATTTGATGATGTGATAGGAATGGATTGGTTAGTAAACAACCATGCTTGAATTATCTGTGATAAGAATTCCATAGAAATTTGTGCACCCACTGGATTAGTAATAATGATTACAGGAGATAAGCCATGTAAACCCATAAAGTTTATATCAGTAATGAAAGTTGCTAATTTTGAATAAAAGCAAGGAATAGTATAAATTATTTCAGTAATCATTAATACTAAAGATAAAGAACTTAAGGAAATTTCTGTAGTTTCAGAATACCCAGATGTATTCCCAGAAGAATTATCAGGGTTACCACCAGATAGGAAGGTAGAATTTAGGATTCATCTAATTCCAGAAACTATACCGATAGCCAAGGCACCTTATCGGTTAGCACCCACAGAAATATTAAAATTGAAAAATCAATTAGATGAATTATTAAGTATAGGTTTTATACAACCTAGTTTATCCCCGTGGGGGGGGGGGCACCAGTGTTGTTTATTAAGAAAAAGGATGGTTCGATGAGAATGTGTATTGATTATAGAGAATTGAATAAGGTTACAATTAAGAATCGATACCCATTACCTAGGATTGATGATATTTTCGATCAACTTCAAGGAGCTAGATATTTTTCTAAGATATACCTACGTTCCGAATATCATCAATTGAAAGTACAAGTGAAAGACATACCTTAAACTGCTTTCAGAACTAGGTATAGTCATTACAGGTTTACAGTCATGCCCTTCGGATTAACGAATGCACCTGCAGCATTCATGGACATGATGAATAGGATCTGTAAACCATATTTGGATAACTTTGTAATTGTCTTCATCGACGATATACTTATTTATTCCAAAAGCCAGGAAGAACATTGTCAGCACTTGCATGCACTCTTAACTTTGTTAAGAAAAGAGAAGCTTTACGCCAAATTCTCGAAGTGTGAATTTTGGCTGCCAGAAGTACAATTTCTAGGTCATATGGTGAATCATGAAGGTATTCACGTAGATCCTGATAAGATAGCAGCAATTACCAAATGGAAGGTTCCGCAATCCGCAATGGAAATTAGGAGTTTTGTAGGTTTAGCCAGATACTATAGACGGTTTATTAAGGATTTTTCCAAGATAGCTATATCATTAACTAAGCTAACCTGTAAAACAGTTAAGTTTGAATGAGGACCTAAACAAGAAGAAGCTTTTAGGATCTTAAAGCATAAATTAACAAATGCCCCAATCCTAGCCTTACCAGAAGGAACAGAAGATTTTAAAGTATATGGTGATGCTTCAAAGCTAGGATTTGGATGTGTGTTAATGCAACGCAAAAAGGTAATTGCGTATGCATCAAGGCAATTGAAAAAGCACGAAGACAGTTATACCACTCATGACTTAGAATTAGGAGCCATAATTTTTCCCTTAAGATTTGGAAACATTATCTGTATGGAAGTAAGTTTACTGTCTATACGGGTCATAAGAATCTAAGATATATATTTGAGCAAAAAGAATTAAACATGAGGCAAAGGAGATGGATGAAAATCCTAAGTGACTACGACTGTGATATTCAGTATCACGAAGGAAAGGTTGAAGACAGCTAGAGATCACCAGAAGAGTTATACAGATAATAGATGAAAGCCGTTGGAGTTTCAAGTTGGAGACAAAATGCTATTGAAAGTATCTCCTTGGAAAGGAGTTGTTAGATTCGGTAAGAAAGGAAAGCTAAGTCCAAGGTACGTAGGACCATTTCCAGTGATCCAACGTATAGGACCAGTTGCTTATCGTTTACAACTACCAGGAGAGTTAGCTGGAGTACATGATGTATTTCATGTATCCAATCTCAAGAAATGTCTATCAGGCGAATCTTTGGTAGTACCTCTCCAAGATATAAAGGTAAACGAAAAATTAAAATTTGTAGATAAACCTCTTCAGATAGAAGATAGAAAGATCAAATTTCTCCAAACACAAACGATTAGTGTTAGTTCAAGTAAAGTGGGATTCAAAGACAGGACCCTAATACAATTGGGAACGGGAATCAGAAAAGAAGCGAAAGTATCTTTAATTATTCCAGTAAATCTCAAGGACGAGATTTTTATTAAGGTGGGGGGATGTAACAACTCCTATCAAAAAGTCTTAATTATTATTTTAATTATCCAATAGGAAACCCTAATTGAGAAACCCAAGTAATTCTGCATAAACCCTAAAATTTTCAGAACAATCAGAATCAGGATCAGGGCCCCTAAAACTCATGGGGGGAGGGAAACCCTAGTTACGATTATCTAAATAAAACGCTGGCAAATTCGAATTTTACGAAGTTGTCAACTCAGCTAGGCTAGTCCCAGACATGGCTACCCTATAGTGGTTAGGTGTCCCTTACGGACCGTAAGGGATAAAAGTCTTACGGTCCGTAAGCAATGTCAAATTTTGGCTATAAATAGCAGACATTGGCACTTGATATTCTGCGTACGTTCGACGAAGAAATTCGTTTTAGGCACTGAGTTACGTTCTGTTTACCACAACTAACACACACAGATCACTAATCGACGCCGCAATACAGGGTAATAACTCGATCGCTATTACGATTTAACGTCTGATCGATTGAAACTATCCAACATATGTTTAAGTGCTGCTCAAATTGAGTTTATACTTTGTCATTCGTCGTGATTTCGACTTGAATGTTTGAGTGCTGTCCAAATTCGGGCTATACTCTGTCATTCGTTGTGAATCTGCTAGATGTTTAAGTATCGCACTTTGTCAGTAACTGCTGTATTAGTTACTAACCCAGTTTGTGTGCATTGTTATTAAAATTAGGTTAAACAAGGCTAAATCAGTAGGCTAATACACTGCTCGTTAAATCTGCAATGTGAGTCATTCTCTTTTTATCAACTGTTTTACACTCCAAATTATTTTCAAAAGTTATAATTACAGGGACTAAGTCATGGATATCTTGAATCACTGGCTAGTGGGGTATTGTGCACATTACTAATTTTCTCCCAGTTAGGTTCATTGACCTACTAGGGATAATCATCACTATTTGGGTTCATTGACCTAATAGTGGTATGACCATCGTCACCATTGTGACATGTCACCATTGTGACACGGCGCCAGATAAAAATAAGATATAAGCCATTGTAATCGCTCTTATGCTGTAATTAATAACTATGCATCATTTTATGTAAATAGAATGATTCACTCAGTATTTCCCGCTGACAAAACCTTTTTCAAACATGTTTCAGGTGATCTGTTATGATCCAGGAAAAGTTCCGTGAAGCACTACAAGCTTAAGAAAGTGGCTCAGGATAAAATAAAGAAACATGTTTTGTAAAATAAAAGATTTCTTCGTGAAATCAAATGATTGTAAATTACCGGGGTTTTATCCCGAGTTGTGAAATAAAATAATTGGGAAATATTTCAGTTTTAAAAAGATCCTGATAATAAACTTCCGCTGTTAAACTCAATTAATTAAATACCACGAGATTTCTGTCCCGCGGCTCCTGAAACGGGTCAAACCGGGTCGGGGGCCGTGACAAGATCAGTCCCAAAATGAAATTAGAGCTTGGATTAGTGATCCCCATTGTAAGGAGTTCATAAGGTATGTAAAATTTGATAGAAAATCTCTACATGAAATTCTCATGAATTTAGGGAATTCGAAATTTGATGATGCATGATTGTTAATGGATAGAATAGGAATGATATAGTGTCTAGGAGTGAACCCTAGACAACAATATGTGAAATCATGTCCAATTTCTGGGAATTTCATGAACACATTGAAGGTGATTCATGGGTTTTGTGAGAAACTGATAAACACTAGGGTTTTGAGCATTATTCTAGTGTAATATGGTTCATAGAAAGTAATTTCTGAAATATTGATGTTAAATTTTATATGTGATAGCTTAATTGATGTTAATTTTGGCTAAATAACGAACCATGAACTTGAATATAAATGATATAAAATCCTGCCCTTAAAGTGTTTGTGAAAATGCCGAATAGAAGGCAAATTGTTGAGATATAAACAAAAACGCATAAATTTTACTAATTGGTAAACGATACGTTACATGTGAAACAAAGGGTTCTAAATGCAATGTGATTGAACTCTATAGGAAAGGAAGCCGGAGCTTCGAGCGGACAAGTCGGTGTTGACGCACGATTAAAGGGTGTGCTTTGAAGGTATGTAACTTGACTTGTTACATTAAGTGAATTGTTGTTAAATTACGTATAGTCACATTTTAGAATAGAAGTTGCTTTGATTATGGCGACCATGATTGTTACTTGAATTAATAGGATTAGAATTGGCAAGAAACCGTTTGGTAGTCATCATATTGGAGGATTCCACAAGATGAGCCAACGGGTCGAATAGTGGTGTAAATTGTAGTACTAGTGTTTTAATAGTTAGCGATGGTGATAACAATCACAAGAGCATTAAGCCATGAGATTGGTAAGGAAATGCGGGTGATGATAAGCCCCGGATGTTGGGTATAAGGCGATATAGGCTTACTAGTGAAATGGTAGCAAAATGAGTGAAGCTAGAGTGGGTCGAATAATTGCATAGTGACTTTTAGTCGTTCGACCCGTAAATCAAATTTTCGGTATGATAATTGTAATAGGCACGTCGGTAATGAATTTACAGACATATAGGAAAAAGAATCACCTAAAACGACTTACGAGTCAAAAGTTATGGTCAATTGAAGTTGAAAATCTGAATTTCCGGAGCTGGCAGCAAATGCAGGTCAAAAACCTGCATCTGCTAGAAAACCATTTCCCCTGCGCCAAGCGACAGGATCGCATGGATCCGGCACGACACGCGGGAGCTGTCGCGCCACGCGAAGACCCGTCGCGCCACGCGACAGGGCAAAATTTTATTTTATTTTATTTTTGCATGATTCATTGATTGGAACTGGTTTATACACTTCATATAAATGTCAAAACTAACATCTGAAGTGGTTTTGACCTTAGGTGACAACGGGGACTTTCCGGATGGCGATCAAGCAACATTTTGAAGAACCGAACACAAACTTATCAAGCTTCCACGTTATTTTAACTTTGCTAGACAATGATAATCGTTGTAGACAATTCCACTAATCGTGTTTTGAATGTTTAACTAGTGGTTAGATGTTTGTTACTTGAACACCTTAAACTTTAATTTTGTACTTGTTACCTAATCAATAACTTTATTATATAAAATCATGAATATATAATTAAATTCATATGGAAATTAGACGGTTGTTACAACCACCACTCAACAGCTCTAACTGACAGATTTTAACTAGAATATATTCATATATTCTAAACCTAGGGCTAATTCATGAATTTTCCAAGTGAATCATGCCTATCGCTATCCATCATAATCAAACGAGCATATGTGAACAAAAATCAACACATATATGAAGACTCAAACTAACTAATTTGAATTGCGCACAACAGTTATATGAAAACAAATGCAATTCGACAGATAAACACACACACACGATATTCCGACCACCAGAGCACTTAACTCCGACGATTTTCCGTTTCGATCAAAATGCTTGTAGTTTGAATCACCACACCACAAGATATAATATAGATTTTTGACCCAAAGTGTATGGTGGTGGAAGAATTGATAAGGATGGGTGTAGTGCTCGGCAGATGCTTCTCCGATGATCGGAATACCGTCAGAGTGGTCGAAACATCACCGGAGAAGACACTTTAATAAAACAGGGTGTAAACGTAGGTAAAGAACAGGGGGTAAATTGAAGTTTACTGTATAAATATGGGTAAGATTACAAAAATGCCTTTTGGTAAGGTTATAGTTTTACCCCTCAGGGGAGTACATTGATGCAATCAGAAAACGTCAGGGGGTAAGACTACAATTTTTTGAAAATAGAGGGTAAGGGTGTCAGTCACCCCTAACCACAGGGGGGTCAAATTGCAGCTTACTCTTTCTTTTATTTATGTAGTATAGATGTAGATTAATTTAGACATAATTAGGAATAGTAACTCTTTTATCTTATAGTGTATTTCATCATTTACTAAATTTTCGTTTATACACACTTTACTCGGTTAGCATTTAATGCTTCATCATTTAGCGAATATTTATTTATCCCACATAATTTACTCTTTTGTCATTTACTGAATTTTCATTTACACCCAATGGCTTTGTCATTTACTGAATTTTCATTTACACCATTGTAATTTATTCGATTGTCATTTAGTGAATTTTTTGTTACTACTTAGCACGGTTTCACACCCGCACCCCGCAACGCTAATAGCACGTTCTTCTCGTGGCTTTGTCATTTACATAATTATTGTTTACACACCCCGCAACGCTAATAGCACGGTCCGTAAGCAATGTCAAATTTTGGCTATAAATAGCAGACATTGGCACTTGATATTCTGCGTACGTTCGACGAAGAAATTCGTTTTAGGCACTGAGTTACGTTCTGTTTACCACAACTAACACACACAGATCACTAATCGACGCCGCAATACAGGGTAATAACTCGATCGCTATTACGATTTAACGTCTGATCGATTGAAACTATCCAACATATGTTTAAGTGCTGCTCAAATTGAGTTTATACTTTGTCATTCGTCGTGATTTCGACTTGAATGTTTGAGTGCTGTCCAAATTCGGGCTATACTCTGTCATTCGTTGTGAACCTGCTAGATGTTTAAGTATCGCACTTTGTCAGTAACTGCTGTATTAGTTACTAACCCAGTTTGTGTGCATTGTTATTAAAATTAGGTTAAAGAAGGCTAAATCAGTAGGCTTATACACTGCTCGTTAAATCTACAATGTGAGTCATTCTCTTTTTATCAACTGTTTTACACTCCAAATTATTTTCAAAAGTTATAATTACAGGGACTAAGTCATGGATATCTTGAATCACTGGCTAGTGGGGTATTGTGCACATTACTAATTTTCTCCCAGTTAGGTTCATTGACCTACTAGGGATAATCATCACTATTTGGGTTCATTGACCTAATAGTGGTATGACCATCGTCAACATTGTGACATGTCACCATTGTGACACGGCGCCAGATAAAAATAAGATATAAGCCATTGTAATCGCTCTTATGCTGCAATTAATAACTATGCATCATTTTATGTAAATAGAATGATTCACTCAGTATTTCCCGCTGACAAAACCTTTTTCAAACATGTTTCAGGTGATCTGTTATGATCCAGGAAAAGTGCCGTGAAGCACTACAAGCTTAAGAAAGTGGCTCAGGATAAAATAAAGAAACATGTTTTGTAAAATAAAAGATTTCTTCGTGAAATCAAATGATTGTAAATTACCGGGGTTTTATCCCGAGTTGTGAAATAAAATAATTGGGAAATATTTCAGTTTTAAAAAGATCCTGATAATAAACTTCCGCTGTTAAACTCAATTAATTAAATACCACGAGATTTCTGTCCCGCGGCTCCTGAAACGGGTCAAACCGGGTCGGGGGCCGTGACAAGATCAGTCCCAAAACGAAATTAGAGCCTGGATTAGTGATCCCCATTGTAAGGAGTTCATAAGGTATGTAAAATTTGATAGAAAATCTCTACATGAAATTCTCATGAATTTAGGGAATTCGAAATTTGATGATGCATGATTGTTATATGGATAGAATAGGAATGATATAGTGTCTAGGAGTGAACCCTAGACAACAATATGTGAAATCATGTCCAATTTTTGGGAATTTCATGAACACATTGAAGGTGATTCATGGGTTTTGTGAGAAACTGATAAACACTAGGGTTTTGAGCATTATTCTAGTGTAATATGGTTCATAGAAAGTAATTTCTGAAATATTGATGTTAAATTTTATATGTGATAGCTTAATTGATGTTAATTTTGGCTAAATAACGAACCATGAACTTGAATATAAATGATATAAAATCCTGCCCTTAAAGTGTTTGTGAAAATGCCGAATAGAAGGCAAATTGTTGAGATATAAACAAAAACGCATAAATTTTACTAAATGGTAAACGATACGTTACATGTGAAACAAAGGGTTCTAAATGCAATGTGATTGAACTCTATAGGAAAGGAAGCCGGAGCTTCGAGCGGACAAGTCGGTGTTGACGCACGATTAAAGGGTGTGCTTTGAAGGTATGTAACTTGACTCGTTACATTAAGTGAATTGTTGTTAAATTACGTATAGTCACATTTTAGAATAGAAGTTGCTTTGATTATGGCGACCATAATCGTTACTTGAATTAATAGGATTAGAATTGGCAAGAAACCGTTTGGTAGTCATCATATTGGAGGATTCCACAAGATGAGCCAACGGGTCGAATAGTGGTGTAAATTGTAGTACTAGTGTTTTAATAGTTAGAGATGGTGATAAAAATCACAAGAGCATTAAGCCATGAGATTGGTAAGGAAATGCGGGTGATGATAAGCCTCGGATGTTGGGTATAAGGCGATATAGGCTTACTAGTGAAATGGTAGCAAAATGAGTGAAGCTAGAGTGGGTCGAATAATTGCATAGTGACTTTTAGTCGTTCGACCCGTAAATCAAATTTTCGGTATGATAATTGTAATAGGCACGTCGGTAATGAATTTACAGACATATAGGAAAAAGAATCACCTAAAACGACTTACGAGTCAAAAGTTATGGTCAATTGAAGTTGAAAATCTGAATTTCCGGAGCTGGCAGCAAATGCAGGTCAAAAACCTGCATCTGCTGGAAAACCATTTCCCCTGCGCCACGCGACAGGATCGCATGGATCCGGCACGACACGCGGGAGCTGTCGCGCCACGCGAAGACCCGTCGCGCCACGCGACAGGGCAAAATTTTATTTTATTTTGTTTTTGCATGATTCATTGATTGGAACTGGTTTATACACTTCATATAAATGTCAAAACTAACATCTGAAGTGGTTTTGACCTTAGGTGACAACGGGGACTTTCCGGATGGCGATCAAGCAACATTTTGAAGAACCGAACACAAACTTATCAAGCTTCCACGTTATTTTAACTTTGCTAGACAATGATAATCGTTGTAGACAATTCCACTAATCGTGTTTTGAATGTTTAACCAGTGGTTAGATGTTTGTTACTTGAACACCTTAAACTTTAATTTTGTACTTGTTACCTAATCAATAACTTTATTATATAAAATCATGAATATATAATTAAATTCATATGGAAATTAGACGGTTGTTACAACCACCACTTAACAGCTCTAACTGACAGATTTTAACTAGAATATATTCATATATTCTAAACCTAGGGCTAATTCATGAATTTTCCAAGTGAATCATGCCTATCACTATCCATCATAATCAAACGAGCATATGTGAACAAAAATCAACACATATATGAAGACTCAAACTAACTAATTTGAATTGCGCACAACAGTTATATGAAAACAAATGCAATTCGACAGATAAACACACACACACGATATTCCGACCACCAGAGCACTTAACTCCGACGATTTTCCGTTTCGATCAAAATGCTTGTAGTTTGAATCACCACACCACAAGATATAATATAGATTTTTGACCCAAAGTGTATGGTGGTGGAACAATTGATAAGGATGGGTGTAGTGCTCGGCAGATGCTTCTCCGATGATCGGAATACCGTCAGAGTGGTCGAAACATCGCCGGAGAAGACACTTTAATAAAACAGGGTGTAAACGTAGGTAAAGAACAGGGGGTAAATTGAAGTTTACTGTATAAATATGGGTAAGATTACGAAAATGCCTTTTGGTAAGGTTATAGTTTTACCCCTCAGGGGAGTACATTGATGCAATCAGAAAACGTCAGGGGGTAAGACTACAATTTTTTGAAAATAGAGGGTAAGGGTGTCAGTCACCCCTAACCACAGGGGGGTCAAATTGCAGCTTACTCTTTCTTTTATTTATGTAGTATAGATGTAGATTAATTTAGAACATAATTAGGAATAGTAACTCTTTTATCTTATAGTGTATTTCATCATTTACTAAATTTTCGTTTATACACACTTTACTCGGTTAGCATCTAATGCTTCATCATTTAGCGAATATTTATTTATTCCCACATAATTTACTCTTTTGTCATTTACTGAATTTTCATTTACACCCAATGGCTTTGTCATTTACTGAATTTTCATTTACACCATTGTAATTTATTCGATTGTCATTTAGTGAATTTTTTGTTACTACTTAGCACGGTTTCACACCCGCACCCCGCAACGCTAATAGCACGTTCTTCACGTGGCTTTGTCATTTACATAATTATTGTTTACACACCCTATACGTTACTCGATTGTAATGTTAATTACTATATATATATTTTGCCATTAGTTTGCTGTCTAAAAATGAGTGGGGTCGTTCTCTCTAAAAAAGTCGCCGGATAACTGAACCGTCGCCGGTGTGTTCGAAGGAGATAGCTCAGTCGGAATAGCAGGTCAGGTCCCGGTTTCCTTCTTCTCTGGTTTGTACCTGTCCCTCTATCTTGATTCGGTGATTCTTCCACTCGCATCCGGGTTGGTTTTTCTCTACTTTCCTTCTTGTCTCTTCATCTCCTCTCTACCCTCACTTCCCGCAGTGGTTCCTCGATTTCTTTGGGGCTTAGTGGGTCTGATATTGATCGCGGCTATCTGAGTATAGTTCAGCTAGATCGATTCGAATCCCATTAACACCTTTAGGGTCGGGTCGCTACTGATTCGTTTGTTCATTTTTGAGGGGCAAGGGAGATTTTTCGATCTGGAATTATGGGGAGTGCTTATAACAATGGTGGACAGGGGCATAACGTTACTACGTTTTATGTGGGAAATCTACCAGGTGAAATATCGAAGTCACTGCTCTGGAAAGCCTTTCAACCACATGGAATAGTGAAAGATGCATATGTAGCAAAAAAGAGAGATGCCAGGGGGAACTACTTTGGTTTTGTTAGACTACAAGGGGTGATGGACATGAAAAAGGTACTGGAAAACATGAACATGGTTACCATCTTTGAAGCAAGATTGAAAGTCTTTCCGGCAAAGTTTGGAAAAGGTAATAAACGGTTCAGTATACACGAGAATCAACAAGCTAAGACCCAGAAATATGTTCCGGTAACGAATAACAAGCAACCAGTTGGCGAAACAGTCCCGAATCAGGCGTATGTAAGGAAAGGGGTCTCTTTTAAGGAGTCACTACTAGGCCAGTCAACAAAGAACATAGAAGATCCGATGGAAGTGGTGGGAAAGAGACTAGAATATAAGGGTAGGCCAGCACTATACCCAAGCCACTGCATGATGAGATCAGTGGTAGTCGAGGCGATAAGTATAGAAGCAGTAAAGAAGATGAGGAAGATACTAGATGAAAGTGGTCACCAGGAAAGTGCGATAAGTTATATTGGTGGATTAAAATTTCTAATAATCTTCAAAATGAAAAGGGAGGCTCTACACTTCATAAACCAAGAAGGAATTTTATGGAAACAATTATTCTCGTCAGCAACATTATGGGAAGGACAAGAAATGAGATGTGAAAGGCTAGTTTGGATAAGAATCACTGGGGTGCCTTTGCAACTCAGGGATGAGAATTTTTATAATACGATTGCAGAATTATATGGCAAGATTGTGGTGAAGTCAGAATTTTCGTGGAGTACACCTAAGAATCATGAGTCCGTATGTGCGGTAGTAACGGAATCTGGCAAACGTATTGAGGAAGCAGTTCAGGTAGACTGGGAGGAGAGTTCTCACCAAATATGGGTTTCCGAGGTTCCCGAGACGACCGTCAATAAAATTTTGGAGGAATTGGTGTCAGCGGTGGCATCGGAGCCGACAATTTCGGATGGCTCGGATGAGGAATCGGTGGCAGGGGATAACGACGAAATGGAAGAAGGTGAAATCAGGAAGGGAGATCCGGGTCCGTCGGAGCCGGTAATCCAACCGGAGAAGAAGGTAGTTCGAGAGTTGACAGTAGATGAAGAGTCAAATTATGATAGCATGCATGGGAATGTGGAAGGGGTGCATGGGGAACAGAGGGGTTCGAAACTTGACAACTCTTTTCCTAGGGTGATGGAAACATTAAATGAAGGTGGGGTCAGTAATACATGTGTGGGGAATCCATTTAATATGGGGAGTAACGAGAATATGGGCCCAAAAAATGAACTAAATTCTAGGAAAAGAAGGAGGTGTATGAGGAGCCCAACAACCCAAGAAAAGGTTGGCAATGACAATTGGGCCCAAAGGTTTAAGCTCCCTAGTGGGTTAGATCTTAACAGCCCAGCTAGGGATCAATATACGGGACAAAACGAAAAAAGCAACACAAGTCAAGGGGCAAAAGAAAAGGACATTGGTCTTGGAGGCGGTGAACAGGGAAGTCAAGCAGCGGCATCGGATCCGGCCGTTCACCACCAATCCGGGTCGTTTGAGGCTGCAATTGATGGAGCAGAGGAGGTGCATGAGATTGACAAAGAAGTTCTGGAAACAATTCAGTTGGGAGCCAGTTTAGGTTTTGATTTGAATGGAGCAGTAGGGCAACTGAAGAAGGCAATTTTGGATGAAGGTGGACAAAATGGTTTACCATGAATTATTTGTCCATTAATTTAAGGGGAATACGAGATTCCAAAAAGGCGGAATGGGTCAGGGGCTTGAAAACATCGCATGGAGCGCATTTCGTCGCGATTCAAGAAACAAAGGTGCCAGGTAATATAACTTTTATGGTAAATCGATTCTGGGGTAGATCGTTATTTGAGTTTGATGCGGTAGAATCAACGGGCAGGTCAGGGGGTTTACTTACTATTTGGGATCCATCGATTTTTGTAAAATCCGGGGTGGTAAAGAACAGGAATTTCTTGGCGGTGTTCGGGAATATGATAAGTTCAGGAGATTTAATAGCTGTTGTGAATGTATACGCACAAAACGATCCTGGTGATAGACGCATTCTATGGGCTGACTTGATCCAGTTAAAAAATACATTTAGTGGGTTGTGGGTTTTCTTAGGAGACTTTAACGACGTTAGATGCCAAGAAGAGCGCCTAAATTCAGAATTTGTAGCTTTAAATGCACAGCATTTCAACCAATTTATAGCAGAGGCGGACTTAGTAGAGTATCAGATGGGGGGCAGACAATACACCTACAGATCGGATAACGGAACTAAGATGAGCAAATTAGATAGATTCCTGGTGTGTAGGGATTTCATGGGGAAATGGCCTTTGGCGTCATGTATGGCACTGTCTAACCTGGCCTCAGATCATTGTCCAATTCTGTTGTCTACGGTTCAAACGGATTACGGGAAGATTCCATCGAGAATGTTCAATTCATGGTTTGAGATTCCGGGGGCAGTGGATCACGTCTTACACTTAATGGGGTCGTTTCATTTTGAAGGCTTACTGGATTTGGCTTTAGATGTAAAGCTGAAGTGGGTTAAGAGAAGACTAAAGGAATGGATTGGAGCCAGAAAAGCGGAAATGGATAATTCGTACACTTTAAAACTAAAAAGGTTAGAAAGTCTAGAAATTGCGGCGGAACAAAGAAGTTTGGAACAGAATGAACTAGAGGAGAGAGTGAGTTGTAAGTCGTATATTCAAGAGGCGGATAGATTAAAAACTATGGATCTGAAACAAAAGTCAAGGGTTAGGTGGGCAAAAGAAGGAGATGAAAATACAAAATATTTTCATGGGGTGATAAACGCCAACACTAGCAACAACAGAATTCATGGTTTGCATATTGATGGGGTATGGGTTGCGGATCCGCCGTTGGTAAAAGATCACATCTTCTCTTTCTTTGCGGATAAGTTTGTTGAACCGGTGAATACTAGGCCAGTGTTGTCGTGCTCGTTCTTATCCCAAGTGACATACGAGGAAGCTGAAATTCTGGTTTGTCCTTTCACTTTATCAGAAGTAAAAAATGCAGTTTGGGAATGTGAGGGAGACCGGGCTCCTGGGCCAGATGGAATAAATTTTAAATTCATAAAAAAATTCTGGAATGTTTTAGAGGGAGATTTCGTGAATTTATTTCAACACTTTTTCTCGGCCGAACATTTAAATAACGGGTGTATGCCCTCTTTTCTAGCTCTTATTCCAAAACGAACGGATCCAGGTGGGCTTCACGAATACCGACCGATTAGTTTAATTGGTTGCATCAACAAAGTGGTGTCGAAGGTATTAGTAAACAGATTGAAGGCGGTGATTCACAAACTAGTATCGGAGGAACAAACGGGGTTTTTAGCGGGAAGAAGTATTCTTGATGGAGTGATTATCCTGAATGAGATTATACCTTGGCTAAAAAGAAAGAAAAAGGAAGGATTGATTTTCAAAGTTGACATTGAAAAAGCTTATGATTCCTTAAGCTGGGATTTTCTTAATTCTATACTTTGTCAAATGAATTTTCCAGCGAAGTGGCGGAACTGGGTCATGTCCATTGTAACGTCTGTCAGAGCGTCGGTCCTCGTAAATGGATCCCCAACACAGGAATTTAATTGCTCGAGGGGCCTTAGGCAAGGAGATCCATTGTCTCCTTTCCTCATTCTGGCGATGGAGGCCCTAACAGGAGTCATGAAGCAGGCCTGTGATATTGGGGTATTTAAAGGCCTAGTTTCAATAATTTGGTAGTCTTGAAACGCTTGCTTAGATGTTTTTATTTAAGTTCGGGCCTGAAAGTGAATCTGAAAAAAAAGTAGTCTTTTCGGGATTGGTTTGGAAGTCAATCAGGTTCAATTATTGGCAAATATGATGGGGTGTACAAGAGGGTCGTTCCCTTTTAAACATTTGGGACTGCAAGTAGGAGCCAATATGAATTTAATAAAAAATTGGGATCCGGTGGTGGAAATATTTCAAAGAAGGCTATCGCTTTGGAAGGCTAAAACACTTTCATTTGGTGGTCGTATTACCTTGGTATGTTGG
Organism: Helianthus annuus; assembly: GCF_002127325.2. NCBI lineage: Eukaryota > Viridiplantae > Streptophyta > Magnoliopsida > Asterales > Asteraceae > Helianthus > Helianthus annuus. Next base: position 142,202,426 of record NC_035441.2, on the reverse strand, counting down.
GTTCTTAATGCATTACCTACATATTACTTCTCCTTGTATAAGGCTCCAATGGGGGTAATAAAAAAGTTGGAAAAGATACGTAGAGAGTTCTTGTGAGGGTCAATTGAAGAAAAAGAAAAAATGAAGTGGGTGGCTTGGAAAAATATGATGACACCGAAAGAATTGGGAGGTATGGGGTTCGGATCCCTTAGAGTAATGAACCTAGCAATGCTTTCAAAGTGGTGGTGGAGGTTTAAGATAGAAAAGGATAGTCTATGGAGGAAAGTTGTTTGGGAGATTCATAAGAATGCAAGAGATTGGAGCTTTATTCCACTAAAATCATCAATAACGAGCCCGTGGAAGCAAATTTTCAGTATTAAAGAGGATTTCAACACAGCAGGGGTGTGTCTGGAGTCTCTGTTTCGAGGTCGTCCAGGATGTGAAAGTGATATTTATTTCTGGAAAGAAAGGTGGCTCTTTGAGATTCCATTGTGTGAAAAATTTCCGACACTATTTCAGCTTGAAAGACAAAAGAACGCGCTTGTAAAAGACCGTCTGACAAATGGGATTTCCGGACCGGTGCCGGTCTTCTCTTGGTCCTGTTCTCCGTCATCTACAGAAGAACTTCTTGAGCTGGGTTCCTTGTCTGATGCCTTGACTAGCTTCCAGTTCGGACATAACTCGGATATGTGGACTTGGGTGCTAGATTGTTCGGGTTCGTTCACTGTTGGCAGTGTCAAAGAATGCCTTCAGAAGCGGTTTTTCTCGGATCTGCAGGTGGCTTATGAGTGGAATAATTGGTGTCCTAAAAAGGTAAACTTTCTGATTTGGAGGCTAATACAAGACAAGATCCCGACGTATACGGCTTTGGCGAGACGGAACATTCTACTCCAAGATGATACCTGTAAGTTGTGTGGTGAAGAGGTTGAACCGGCTTTGCATTTATTTGCATCATGCAGAATCGCGGAACAAGTGTGGGAATTCGTATCTCGATGGTGTCGAATCCAACAGGTCTACGCATTAGAGCTAAAGGATTTGGCGAATATACACAAAAATAATAATGGGTCTCAAAGGTGGAAGAAAGTGGTAAGCATGGTGACCAAAGCAGCCATTTGGGTAATTTGGAGGAGCCGAAACGAGGCGGTATTCGAAGGGAAACAGCCTTGTGTGAACAGGATGAAAGAAGAAATCAAGATGGTTGGGTACATGTGGTTAAAAAGTAGGGCCAAGAACGTTAATATCTCATGGGGTGAGTGGTGTAATTTCGATTTAATTAACATTGGTGTATAATGGTGATGTAATAGTTGTAATTTGGTGATCATCTGGCCAATAATTTGGTTGTCCAGGTAAATATGAAATAAAAAGTTTTTGTTGATCTTTAAAAAAAAAAAAAAACTCATTATCTTAATTAAAGTTAGAATGATGGACCTTCCCTAGATACTAAAAGAATTTTTGTTTAATAAAAATATCTTTGTAATCATTGGTTTTTGTCACTTCCATATATAGTAATACCCCTAGCATCATTATTAACAACCACATACTACCTTTTGTTATCCACCATTCCCATTAAAATGTTTTAAAGTCTAGTGAACAAGATATCATATAGGCCGTGTAAAAAGGATTTGTTATTTAATACATGTGCTAGAAAGCGTACTGTATCTCACACATAGAAATGGAATATGAAATGGAAAGCAGGTTCACCAGGCTGAGATCGATATAGGTATTGTATGGAATTTGTAACGTACCACATAGCATCAATATCGAAGTTTCAATAAAGTCAAAACTGAATATTGTACCGTATATATTTGGTTGGTACCGGCCAGTACAATACCAGTTCGATTCCGGTAATCAGCATGAAATTTTCCATCCCGCATAACGTAAGTCCTAAAAATAATACAAGTTATGTATGAGGGTTAGTATGAGTTGTCACACCCCAACTGATGGCGGAAATATCGGGGCGCGGCACTGAGCGAAACAGATTGTTCAGAAGAAATCCATAACAACTAATTTTACCAAATATTTAAAGTTACGTCCCATACCATAACATACTTAGCAATCAGTTAATACGGACATAATATCTCATAGACAAATAAATTGTTTCGACAACTCAGAATTTATTAAATTTGTTTCTATACTCCATCCTAGCTTGATTCCACAAAAGCAAGTCAAAGCACAGCATCCTAAACACCTGTCACATACGTTAAAATAAAAGTCAATACACATAGTGTAAATGTAACAGCCCAGCGTAACCGCACCTGATTTTGTTCGCTTTGGCAGCCAGCACGCTCTCAGTGTCCGCCCCTCACGGCTTTAAAACGCGTCATGATGGTGAAGGTATCAACCCACTTATAAGGAAGCCTTCGTTCCCCTTCACAACCGATGTGGGATATCACAATCCACCCCCTTAAGGGGTCCAAAGTCCTCGCGGGACCTGGCACCACCGGTCCGGCCCTGATACCATCTGTAACAGCCCAGCGTAACCACACCATGATATTGTCCGCTTTGGCAGCCAGCATGCTTTCAGCGTCCGCCCCTCACGGCTTTAAAACGCGTCATGATGGTGAAGGTATCAAGCCGCTTATAAGGAAGCCTTCGTTCCCCTTCACAACCGATGTGGGATATCACAGTAAAGGTGAGCATACAAGTTTAATAGTATAGTAGATAGCGAAATTGTTTACGCATAACCAGCATGTAACATGTAGCAAAGTGAAGCTAGTAGGTTATCGACAATAAAATATGCACAGACGTGACTGCGAGTTGTAGAGAGTGCAACACATGTCACCACTGTGACACGTGAAGAAATACCCTTAGCAACCCCCGTCCACGACAGGTGCTGAGTCCAAACTATAGTACTATCGTTGCTAAGGTGTCAGGCAACAATCACTGTGTAAACATAATATACAAGCATTCATCGAATAACACGTATAACACGCAAGTGATTAGCGTATAAAATGTGTTTGCGTTGTGTGATTTATGTGATTTAGAATAAGTAACACCCAAAAGTGCGTAAAGCAAAAAAGGGATCGAGTATACTCACAGATAGCGTTTAATAAATAAACACCGTCTTGGATTGAAGGGAACGCTGGAAAGTTAGCCTGATTACAGAACGAGTGCATAAGCGATGAATGGTGCGTAAAACAGTGCAAGTGAACAAAATGACGAAGGGCCATTCGATCGGATGACAATTTGGATGGATGGTCATTCGATCGAATGACAATCCGTTCGGATGGTCATCAGGTCGGATGGCCATTCGGGTGGATTATCCTTCGTTTGGAAGGGATGTGTTTGTGTATGATGGCTTTGAAGTTTTCATTGTAGCATTTTAAAAATAGAGAAGTATCTCTACCTTTCAGGTCATCCGGTCGAACGGTCGAACGGTCGGTTGGCCGTTCGCTCAGATGGGGATCCGTCCAGCGAGACATCTCAGGGAGAACAAGTTCACAGCAGTATGGCCATTCGATCAGATGGTCGTCCAATCGGATGACTATCCGTTGGAAACTGATGATCTTTGAAAATTTGCAAAAATTGTTAAGTATTTCGGACCACAAGTCATCCGATCGGATTGTCATTCGATCAGATGGCAATCCGATCGGACGGCAGTCCGTTCAGTGACTTGATCATTTTGAAACTTGGAAATTTTGTAAAGTTTAGAAAGTGTGTGGTTTGACCGAGACGGTATGACAACGTGTTAAACAATAGAAACTCGTCAAGTCTGAATCATCCGATCGAGGTGGGAATCCCCCCAGTCCGATCAATTAACTGTTCTTGACGGTGGTTCATGTTCAACCCGTGAATTGGTTGTGTCTTTGATAGGAATCAATTCTCAAACCGACACTTCATTAGAGAAAGAGTAGGAGGCCTAAATGAGCTCTGATTCTACCGGTTTTGAGTGCATCAGTGTAAAAGAGTTGAAAGAAAGTTATGAAAGCACCTTTTAATCTTGAATATGTTTAGATTGTTGCGAAATCGGTGTTTAAACATGTTGAAATCTCTTAGGTATGAGTTGTTCTTGGTGGAGTGGGGTCAAATCTTGAAGTTTATAAGAACCCCATGATGACATCATCCTAGAACAACTCAAACCAGCTGATTTCATGGTTAAAAGTTGAGATTTGATGGTGAAAAAGATGAAGGAGTGTGTGTAGATCATAGATGTACAAGATTTGAGGTAGAAACTTACAAGAATCGTGAGAAATCGAGAGAAAAGAAGGCTGGAAGCGCTGGTCGGACGAGAGAGCTGTCACATCACTATTTGTGATGTGACAGGTGCTATTTATAGGTGTCCAAAAGAGGAAAGGCGGCGCAGTGACGGATCGGAGGACAGTCCGATCGGATGGCCATCTGTCGGGATAACCATTCGATCGACTGGTCATTCGATCGAACGTCTCCGGCGAGCTGCGTTTTGATGTTTCGTTTCGTGCGTTGAACGTTGCGATGCGTTGCGAGTAAGCGATGCTATAGTTTTAAACAATAGTTACACAAATAACCTAACTAACATACAGCAACATTAGAATCCTTGCATCTCGAGTTTGCGATGAGATTGCGTTGTGATAGAGTTGCGATTGCGTTTTCGATTAAACACCACAAACATAATATAAACATGCACAAGTAACACATAAGTAGCACACATACATAAAGCAATATCAGAACACATAATTCGAGCTACGATGCGATAGCGATGAGTTAGCGATAAGTCAATTAGCGATCATCTGAGATTGTTAGCATTTACTCCACATAATACAACTAAAGTACATAAATTAAAGTAATCGATTACAAGTCAAGAAGTACAATCAATAATTAAGCAAGGAGTGACAGATCGCAATTACCAATCTTTTCTTCCTTTGACTTTGACTTTGACTTATACTTTGACTTTCAAAAACGTGAAGTGTTACATGAGCGTAATCCCACATGATGAACAATGAAAACTTTTCATATTATTCTATTATGTTTTCATGTGAGACTATATAATCATGACAATAGTTAACGACATATTACATGTCTTGATGTCAAGCATAAACATTTACTACATAGTTTTAATGAAATTTGAGAGCATATCTTAAAAAGTGAGTTGGTTTATATATATTTTTTCCTCCTACTTCTTATACACAAGATGGACCATCTTGAAAGCATATACCCTTGGTTACATGGCATGGACCATCTTGAAAGTCTTGAGAATTAGGACATGTGATTGTGAATATAACTAAAATAAGATTTCTAGATGTTGTCACATTATGAATAATATAACGTATTAGACCATGGGGTGTGGGGTCGTCCCCACCCCGTCTCGCCTCGTCCCCACGTCACACACCGCCCCCTTCGGCTCGTCACGTCGCCAACGGCGGAAGGAAGACGGAGGCGACGATGCTTTCTAATTGGTTGAGGGCTGATGGTAGGGACCACATAGAGAGAGATAGAGAGAGTTTTTTTAATAATTTATTGTATATTAGTTTTTTATTAACTTTGGGTAGTCCCCACACCCTTAGATAGTCCCCTTTGGATACGTATGAGCCTATACGATCGTATTGATTCTAAATTCTTGTTTTTTTCCTTTTTTGTTTTATAAAGAATAAACAAATGTTTTAAATCTTAGTTTTTTTTTAATATTTTACTAGTAAGTAGAATGTTTTTATTTTTAGTCGTAGTTGTACGTATCGCGCGTAGGTCGGTAATGAGCGTCGAAACCTAATACGTCGTAAATAGATAATAATTATAATATAACGTTCGGGTCGTCCATAACGCGATTAGGTCCGTTTCGAGCGTCGAAACCTAAGACGTCGTAAATATATAGTTTTTTTTTTATTTCTTAGTCGAAACGTCCGTATCGCGCGTAGGTCGGTAACGAGCGCTGAAACCTAATACGTCGTAGATAGATAATAACTATAATATACCGTTCGGGTCGTACGTAACGCGATTAGGTCCATTTCGAGCGTCGAAACCTAAGACGTCGTAAATGTATAGTTTTTTTTTATTTTTTAGTCGAAACGTCCGTATCGCGCGTAGGTCCGTAACGAGCTTCGAAACCTAATACGTCGTAGATAGATAATAATTATAATATACCGTTCGGGTCGTCCGTAACGCGATTAGGTCCATTTCGAGCGTCGAAACCTAAGACGTCGTAAATATATAGTTTTTTTTTTTATTTTTTAGTCGAAACGTCCGTATCGCGCGTAGGTCCGTAACGAGCGTCGAAACCTAATACGTCATAGATAGATAATAATTATAATATACCGTTCGGGTCGTCCGTAACGCGATTAGGTCCATTTCGAGCGTCGAAACCTAAAACGTCGTAAATATATAGTTTTTTTTTTTAATTTTTAGTCGAAACGTCCATATCGCGCGTAGGTCGGTAACGAGCGTCGAAACCTAATACGTCGTAGATAGATAATAATTATAATTGATGTGTGCGTGAGTGTCGTAGGTTTTTATATATATTTTTAGCCCTTTTTACACGTTAGTCAAGTTTTAAATTTATAAAACACGATATTTTACTAACACCAAACACACATATGGGCAAGTGCACCCATCGTGAGCGTAGTATAGTGTTGGCAAGATACCGAGGTCGTCCAAGGACACAAGAGCTTTTAATACCGGTTTATCCTCAACATCTAATCAAATCAAAAGTTTAGAAAAATATTTTAAACTAGAAAATAAAAACTAAAATACTAAAAAATAAAAATAAAAGTAAAAACAGATAGACAAGATGAATCACTTGGATCCGGCTCGTGTTTAGTGTAACCTTTGATTATTTCCGCACTTTTGCACTTTTTAAGAGATTATCTTAGTTATTGTAGTAAACCCCTCTTTTGAAGGTGACGTTACCCTCAACCCAGTAGTTTGAGTCAGCAAGGATACAATCCTAAAGGGTCGGATTATTGAAAGATAATTAATTAAGTTATTAATGCATAATATGGTAGGCCCCTCTTTTGAAGGTGACGTTACCCTCGGCTAAGTAGTCTGAGTCAGCAGGGATACAGTCCTAAGTAGTCGGGTTAAAGTTTTAATAGTAGCTTACATATAAGGGGATCAAAGAGTTTGGACCCCCGCCATCCAATACCAGTGGGTATTGAAGGAGGTCCTACTAAATTTGACCCAGGTCCTTGCAGGATCTATACACTGAACGAGGCAAGACTCTTACCAAACAATTCCCTTAACCCCCGACCAGGTAGCCAACATATCTCCATACAGACCATGGAGATATGAATGGTGAAAATCTTTTATTTTATATAGACAGTAAAATAATGCCAAGACACCACGGACAAATGATAAGGAAGATTCACCTTCAACATAAGAAACTAGTTATTAAAGTCATTAATACATAACCAAATAAAAAGTGCGAAAAGATTAAAAATAAAAAGTACTACACTAGACACTTGTCTTCACCAAGTGATGTAAGAGACTTAGGCAAACATGGCCTTTGATTGTCAAAAACTCTTACGATCAATCTTGGATCCCGAGACTACTCACACACTCTATGATGGATGATGGATGATGGTGGTGGATGTGGGTTGTGATGGTGGTGGTGGGTGGGTGAAATGTGAGAGACGTGGTGTGCCAAGGGATGGTTTGCAAATGAGCCAAGCACCACTATTTATAGCCTGCGCAGAAGCCTGGACACGACCCCGTATCCATCGGGCATGGCCCCGTGTCCACCCATCTTCCCTTTCTTCATTAATTGCAGTTTGTCTGCATTAGTTGACCACGCCCCCGTGTCCGCTGGGCACGACCTCGTGTGCAGAAGCGTATCTGTACTATCATTTCCCTAAATTCTGCGAATCTTAGAGTTGACCACGGCCCCGTGTCCGTTGGACACGCCCCCGTGGTGGGCGATAAAAGCTTCTACAACTTTGTCTTTTCTGCGGACACTTGGGTACGCCCCCGTGCTCATTGAGCACGGGGCGTGTTCAGCCTTCTGTTCTCTTGTTTTTGCTTGGGAAGATGCTATCGAGGGGTCGGGCATGCCACGTTTATTCCTTTTCTTGTATTTATGTTAGATTTAGCTGCTTTTTTGCTTCTTTTGTTCATTTGAGCTCATTTAATCCTGAAAACACAAAAGGAAGACAAAAACACGCTTTTTCCAACATTAGTACTAAAAAGGGTTAGTTTTATGCCACAATTGAGGTAATTTATATGTTGCATTTTGCGCACATCAATAATATACCGTTCGGGTCGTCCGTAACGCGATTAGGTCCATTTCGAGCATCGAAACCTAAGACGTCGTAAATATATAGTTTTTTTTATTTTTTAGTCGAAACGTCCGTATCGTGCGTAGGTCCGTAACGAGCCTCGAAACCTAATACGTCGTAGATAGATAATAATTATAATATACTGTTCGGGTCGTCCGTAACGCGATTAGGTCCATTTCGAGCGTCGAAACCTAAGACGTCGTAAATATATAGTTTTTTTTATTTTTTAGTCGAAACGTCCGTATCGCGCGTAGGTCCGTAATGAGCCTCGAAACCTAATACGTCGTAGATAGATAATAATTATAATATACCGTTTGGGTCGTCCGTAACGCGATTAGGTCCATTTCGAGCGTCGAAACCTAAGACGTCGTAAATATATAGTTTTTTAGTCGAAACGTCTGTATCGCGTATAGGTCCGTAACGAGCGTCGAAACCTAATACGTCGTAGATAGATAATAATTATAATATACCGTTCGGGTCGTCCGTAACACGATTAGGTCCATTTCGTGCGTCGAAACCTAAGACGTCGTAAATATCAAGTTTTTTTTATTTTTTAGTCGAAACGTCCGTATCGCGCGTAGGTTCGTAACGAGCCTCGAAACCTAATACGTCGTAGATAGATAATAATTATAATATACCGTTCGGGTCGTCCGTAACGCGATTAGGTCCATTTCGAGCGTTGAAACCTAAGACGTCGTAAATATATAGTTTTTTTTTTATTTTTTAGTCAAAACGTCCGTATCGCGCGTAGGTCCGTAACGAGCCTCGAAACCTAATACGTCGTAGATAGATAATAATTATAATATGCCGTTCGGGTCGTCTGTAACGCGATTAGGTCCATTTCGAGCGTCGAAACCTAAGACGTCGTAAATAGATAATAGTTTTAATATATAGTCGGGGTCGTCCTGGGAGGTGGCGGTGTTATATTTTTTTTTTAAATTAAACAAAAATTGTTATATATTAAAAAAATTGATTAAAATTGTTTAATCATGCAGATATGGAAGTCGCTATGGGTAGAGGGAGAGGCCGGGGAGGAGGCGGTGGAGGTGGCGGTCGAGGTAGACGTGGCCGCACACATGGAGCGGCGGGGGCGTTGATCGCGATGGCGGTGCCTGGTGGACGTGGACGTGGCCGTGGGCGCGACCGTGGCGCTGGACGTGGGCGCGGGCGTGGCGCTGAATCTGGAGAGGATCCTCTGTTGGAGAATGATTATCTGAGGTTCGAGGAGGGGAGTGAGGCTTATCACAGATGTGAAAAGTTTCGTCGTATGGAGATCGGCGGCCACTGTGCCCTCGATTGGGGAGCTCTAGAAGAGGTCAAGGAGGCGGCGAGAGCCCGACAGTTCATCGGACAGGATACACCATGGTCGAGGTATTCTATTTGTTACTGTTTTTTCTTTTTTTGTATACGACATGCATACTAACCACACTGTGTGACAGGTTGTTTGATATTGCATACACGCCGTCTTACAGGGTCATGGCGTGCGAGTTTTTGTCGAGTTTCGACTTCGCTCCCAGGCTTGCAGACCGTCCGGAGGAGGATGACGATGAGGACGACCCGTGGATAGAGGTCAACTTTCGTCTAGCGGGGCAGTGGCATTTGATGCCACTCAGACGGTTTACCGAGCACTGGTGCCTTTACAGGGTGGAGGAGTTAGACACCCCCATCTACACCGACGGCATATGGATGGCCCCCCGTACGACTCTGATGAGGTTCTGGCAGGTGATCAGCATGCGTCGTTTTGGCACGACGTCGAAGTAGAGGGCTTCCTTTATCACCGATCCCCTCTACCGCTACCTGCACAAGCTTATTGCCACATCTATAGCACCACGCAAGCAGAGTCGGAGTGGTGCACTCAGGGGGATCTCTTTTACCTGTACAACTTTATATGGGGGAGAGGTGCGCCCTCCATCGCTACCTAGCCCAGTGGTTCGCGACGACGTTCCATAGGCAGGACAGTTCTGTGCTATACGCGGGGGGGGGGGGGGGGGGCGTACATCACACGTATCGCCGTCTCCTTGGGCCTTGTTCCCCAGCAGGACCAATTATTCTCGGAGGGGGGCGTGGTGGAGCCGAGCTTTTTTACCCGTGCTACCCTGATCGGCATGCACGTGACGCGTGACTTCCCTAGGCTCGGTCTGCGACTTATAGGAGGGAACGGGAAGCTGTTTACCCCGCCGCTCTCCCAGACATGCTACCGGAGTTGCTTCCGTAGCCGGCACAGGGTGAGGGTCAGCCGGCAGATGGTGATGCCGCAGAGAGCGACGACGGCGACGACTCCGATTATGACGATGGTGACCACGTTGAGCCACCACCACCTCCGCCGCCGCCTTCATTTCCGTTAGGTGATCCGGCACAGCAGCCACAACCACATGGGGTACCTCAGTACCCCCAACACGTATTCAACGACGAGCTCGATCCAGCCGTGGCACGTGCGTTGGCTGAGTTGGAGGACCGGATGCAGGCGCGGATGGAGGCCGCTCACGGCCGTATAGAGCGTCTTCTCATGGAGGCGATCCAGGCATTCCTGCGTGGTGAGCAGTCCGGTTCGGATCAGGGGGCGGGGACCTCAGGCACTGCGTGGGCGGGGCCCTCAGGCACCACTCAGGATCCATAGGTTTAGGATCGTTGTACTTTTGTTGTATTTTGACGGTTTATGTATTTTGAACAATTGCCTGTGTATGTACAAACTTATTATGTAGTTAAATTTGCAGTTTCAGTTTATTTGTATTTGTGATTGTTTATTTTAACTGTTTAGATTGGTATGCTTGGTTACGTACAATCGATAATACGATATTAAGTTAAAAATGTGATACGGTACGATATAAAAATAATATGATACTTAACGATATAAAAATAATAAAGATTTTAAAACTTATTAAAATAAAAATAACTAATAATAAACACCAATAACAAACTCAAAACACCAAAATCCCAACACAACACACAAAAATAAACTTCAAAAGTTCAGGGTGTCAATACGCATCGTATAAGCCTATACGATGTGTATGATACCAGCCGCTAGACAACACCTGCACCTGTCAGTCTGCAATGTTTTTTAAATTTTTCAATACGCATCGTATAGACCTATACGATGCGTATTGAAAATCCAGGGTGTGCAAATAGATAATGAGGTGTGGGAATAGAATTCCCCTAAATAAATAAAAGTAACTCAACAAAGTTCCTTAACGACTTTGTTTTGTCATGCCGATGGGCCCTTTAACCTGTTTAGTTTTATTTTATTTTTCTCGATTCATAGGCCGGTTTAAAACTAAACTAAACCGAAAATTTTGGTTTTGATTATGGTTATAACTCAAAATTAAATCGAAGCACCCTATACACACTTTTAAAATCACTAACCTAAATGTTGTCACTATTGTGTTACTTCCCACATCGCACGAACACCACTCTTGTAATATAATAGTATATGAGACTTATTTAGTGGAATTCAACCATAATCAACTTGAGTTAATTAAGACTTTGTGTATTGCTTTCATGCAAGTTCATATGGGATTTTTTTAAGGGTAAACTAATCTATTCATTACTAATCAATGATGTTGCACTATAAGATTTGAACTTTTCACCTATAGGATAGAAGAACATCTTATCACTGCATCATGTCCATTAGGGACCTACATGAGATTATTTGATTGGCTGGAAAATTAATTCTACACGCATATCCAAACATATAAGATTGACGTCGTTGCGACACTCACACCTTCTCTTTCACGACCCGATAACGCCTCTTCAGGGTGTAACGCCCCAAAACTATAATTATTTAATTCGCTAGAATGTGTCCATGTTTTATAGTACGAAATAAAATAACTAGGTTATTTAACCTAGTTAAATGACTAGTATAACTAGTGAGGAAAGAAGGTTATGTCATTAGTGACCAAGTAGCAAACAAGAGGGACTAAAGGTGAAGTTTTTAGGTTAAAGTTATAATTAAATAAAAAGTGCAGGAGTTTAGTGTGTGTATTCTTGTGTGTGTGTGTGTCGACATACATGAAAGAGAACAAGAGAACTCTAAAACGACTACAAGTAATTGATAATGAAATTGGAAGCCAGCCTCTTGCATGAATGAAGAAATAACATCATCTATCCCTAACAATCACTTGGTAAGTTGTATGATTTAATTTGGTAAATCTTGTATGAAGTGGGTTATGATGAAGTCACGACTTAGGATGAATTGAGCATGAATATATGTTAGAATCACCATATGGAACATGAATTATAAAAGATTTTGATGTCATTTGATGTTTTGGGGTGAAACCCACTTGTAGTAGTAAGGATGATGATGATATGGGTGAATCATCCTAGTTCAATATTGTGCAATTTATTGATGTAGTATGTTGTATGTGATGAAGTATTATTAGACAAGCTGATTTTGATACGAAATTAATAGATGTTTAGTTGTATTTGATGAATGAAAACAAGAAATAGGAATATAAGCATGAAATACTTGTACATTGTACCTTAGTTGTGGTACGCACACCAAGTACCTGATGAAATGCCTAAGTGACAATTTTAGATGGAATTTGTATGTAAGTGACAATTGTGGTACACACACCAAGTACTTGATGATATGTGTAGAAGGCAACAATGAGGTAATTAATGATGGCCGATGGGTTAGCATGAGATATGTGTTTCGGATTGAATACTTATGGGTATTAGTTTGATGAAATGTCTAAATGACAATAATATGTGAAATTGTATGCAAGTTGTATGTAAATATGTATAGAAAGTGATAATGATGTAATTGTTAGCAAACTAACATGTGAAGTGTGTTTTAGATGAAGTTCATGTGGAAATTTGATTTATTAGTATGATGTGGTAGAAGCGTGCATTAGGAGCTTGTATTCTATGCTTGAGGATATGGTACCCTTATGCGTTTAGTTGACTGTGTGGTAGGGATCAAGAGGCGAAAGTGGTGTCATTGTATGACATGTAGATTTACTAGTAAGGATAATGTTAAATTAATTAATCTTGAATGATGTTGTTAGTTGTAGAATTGTGGGATGACAAGTATGGAAGGGATTAAATATGTTGTGTGTGACCTACGACATGGGTACGAAATGCATATGGTATCATTAGTATGATCAACTATATTAAAAATGAATGAATACCACGCTTAAGCTTTTGGACACAATTGTGAGAATAGATAAATCATGTGATGTGTTTTAGATCATCTATGTGTAGTGTATGATGATCTTCGAGTTGCGTGGATGTGAAACAAAGTGACTATCAACCTATGTTTTATGTATGCGGTATTTGGTTTATGAAAGTCAAGTTACATATGAATGAAAAGAAATTAATGATTGCATGAACGAGTATGTGTACTAACCATAATGCGAATGTGAGAACATGAAAGGATAGGAGTCATGTCGAGATGGACTCAAGCACGGAAGGCTAATGGGTCAAGAGGAGGCAAGAAAGAAGATACGAATATGGATGCATAAGGTACGTAAATTCCAAACTAAATTTATTATTATGTAATGAGTTTTGGGTTTGCAAGAGGATGGAAATCATGAAAGGGTGGGTAAGTATTGGTAGAATGATAATAAGTAAGTTGGTATTGGATGCTATGATGGTTAGTAATGGTAGAAAACATTTGATTTAATCAAATGGGTCAAAACACAATTTCAGCATCAAGAACATGGAAGGGGCGTCACCGACGCGTTACATATAGTTGTTTCAATGCTGCCGCGTTAATTAGCTGTCTACGCTCTTTTTCTGCCGACGCATTTTCTGGTGGGCTGTAACACCCTAAAAATGCGTAGTATCATAACCTTAGTTGACCAACTAAGTTAAAGAAATGTGATATTAACATAGAAAGAATGAAAGACTATGTATTAATAAACAACAAATAGAACTATAGGGGTTGAACTTGCACATTTGAATGACAGTTTAATTAAAATAAATAAAACATATGTTCAGTGTGTGAGTGTGGGTGGTGTCGAGATTGAGAAGGCAGGAAGAGGGGATAACTTATCTCCTCCAACAACAACAGAAATCAGCAAAATTGATGTGTTCTAGGGCAAAAGTTCAATGCATGTATTTAGTTCTTTGATCATCTAAGTATCCTCAACATAAGGTAAGTTAAATTACATGATTTGATGATCTTGGTAAAGTGGGTTGTGAGCAATCCATGAAATTATATGAAATTAAGTTTGTATGTTGGTTAGAATCACCATGTAGAAGATGATTTATACTTGAAATTGGTCATATCGATGAATTAATGAAAAACCCACTTGTTTTAGTAGTATGATGAGGTATGGTGATCATGTAGTTGTAAATTAGTGTAATCTTGATGACTAAATATGTATGTATTATAGTGCTGTTAAATAAATTTGATTTAGAATGAAGGTTTATGTGAATTTGGTTGATTTGAAGATTGATGATGGGAATTTGTTAGGTTATGCATAGAACACTTGTATATTAGGCCTTATGAGTGGTACGCACACCAAGTGCTCGATGAAATGCCTTAGTTAAGAAATTATGCAATATGACTTTGAACCCTACATTACAATCATGATACGAGTATGTGGATGATATATGTGTTAAGTTTTTGTGATGTCTTATCCAAGAATATATGTGAAGTATGTATGGGATATGAATTCTAAGAATGAATAGTTATGTATAGGGATAAAGGAAGAAGGTTCGAGTCATACGAAGCAACAAGGAAATCAAGACCGAGGTACGCATACTTGTACGATTAAAGCTCATTGTAGTATTGCTTAATGTTATATATTGCAGTAGTCGTAGTACGTTAGAGAATGATTACGAAAAAGATCCATTATGAATGAGTCGAACAAACTAGAATGTCATGTTAGAGAATGATCGTTACTTAGACTCATTACGAACGGATCGAACGAACTAGAAACACATGTTAGAGAATGATTATGTGTTAGACCCATTACGAACGGGTCGAACAAACTAGTATGAATATGTAAAAGAATGGTCATATGTTGACCCGTTATGAACGAGTCAAATAAACTAGAATGAGAATGTAAAAAGGGATGGTCGTATGATGCTATACCATGGACGGATCAAACGAAAGAATGTTAGTAATAGTTTACAAAGAGAACATGAATGAATACGATAGATAGTGTGGTTGTCATGTTTGTTGGAAGTTAGAATTCTATGTTAGTATGATGTATTCTTGTATAGATGATATTAACTCTTGTTGTTGTGTTATGGGTAAGACCCAAATCCAGATGATCGCGCTACGCTCGGAACGAACACACTTCATATTTCCCTTCACGCGCTTCCGGATTTAAATGTTGTAAACGTGTCAAAATGTTTTTGTTATAAGGTAGTTAAAGTATAGTTGTTAAACTCTAACCGATACTTATGTTATGACATTTGTAAACTTTGGTTGGTTTGTAGATGTTTAAAATGGTTGATTTGTATGTATAACCAAGTTTTGTTTTAATGGTGCGTAAAAGTTTAAATTGGGTCGTAAATTTTATTATTTAAGTCTCGGTATTTGACCATTTGGAAACGGGCGTTACACGGGCTTCGCCGACGCGATGTCCAATCTTGATTCTCTGTTTTCGTCGTTTCGCTTATTAGGTCGATCCCAGTTTCATCCCGATGATCCGTAAGGTTCCTGAGAAGCTTCTTAAGCTTCGGTAGACATGTGAAACACGAATCTTATCGAAGAAGGCAAGTTTTGGAATCCAAGTTCATGTAAAAGCGTAAACTTTACAAACGATTAAACACCGGTTTTCAACCATGCATTTAGATGCGGGCAAGGATAGAACTAGTATGCGAGTACGAATGGGAAAAGAATAAGGAATGCGAGCATATACGCGTAGATTATATGCGGAAGAGTATTTTAAAACTTGTTGAACAAATGTGTTAATAAGTATTACACACATAAAGGGATAATGATTGTTCATAGACATGTTATAGGTGAGTAGTTGTATGCATGATTAAGTATGGTAATCAAGTGTAAATAAGTGAACGTGACTTGTATGTATGTATGTATGTATGTATGTATGTAGATATGTAATCATAGTGGGCATAAGTAATGTGAACTTATATGTGCGATGTATGTATGGGACATGTATGCATATAAATGGTTATATAAAAGCGTATACACGTTTTGTAGTGAAATGAATGTAGACCTAAGGTAAGCATTGATGTGAAGACGTGGGTTTGCAATATGTTGAGATTACGTGTTACTAATTATGTTCTATTGGGTATGAAATTGAAATGCAGGTATGTGAACGTTTGATTCTTGCGGAATTAATGTCAGATTGGAGCAAGTGAATTTGAGGGGATAATTGAATGAAATAGAATTATGTAGTTAAAATACCACATGGTCTTTAAATACATGTATAAATTATGTATGATGTTACCAAATTACTAATGGGTTGGTTGTATATGGTGATCACAGGGATAGAATTATGTAGTTAAAATACCACATGGTCTTTAAATACATATATAAATTATAAATTATGTATGATGTTACCAAATAACTAATGGGTTGGTTGTATATGGTGATTACAGGGTTGCACAGATTTTCTCTGTCACCATGAAGGACTAGCGGATGTAGATCGAGTCAAAGAACAAGGATTGTACGGGAATGGTGGTTACGTAGTTTGTATTTACATATTACCTTTGATTCGTTACCTAAGAATGAATGTTGTAATCCTTTTTGAGAAAGCATTAGACATTTTTTTAAATGGACTTTCAAGTATGTCAAACATTTAATTAAGAAATAAATTTTTAGGTCTGTATTTCCGTTGCGTCTCTTTTGACTAAAACATGTCATGGTCTTACACAAGGCGGTGTCTAACGCTCTTATATGGTAAGTTGGTAACATGACTAGGGGTGTTCAGAATTCGTTTCGAATTCAAAAAATTCGAAATTCGATTCGCTTATCAAGAATTCGTTTCGATTATAAGAATTCGATTCAATTCAAGTCAAGTAAATCAAATACGAATTTATAATTTCGAATTCGATTAGATTCTAAATTGGAATAAAAGTTATACATTTTTATTTATAATTTTTATATATAATACATATATAACTTTTATTGGGCTATACTATAAATTATTTTCAAAATTTATTCCAAGTATTAAAATTACCCATTACTAAACCTATTACATAGGCCATAACTAAAACCTAAGTAACAAATCTATCAATAGATTTCTAACCCTAAAAATATTAACTTGTAATGTGGAGTGGTTATTCCCGACTTCTTGTTTTGAATTTTAGACTTATGGTACTTTATTTGAACTTTTTAATGTGATATCGTGCTTCATGGCTGCTTAAAATTTATGTTTCATTTTGATAGTTTTTTTTACATGTTTTAAAAGAATCTGAATCAAATCGAATTTATTCGAATTTAATTCGAATTGGGTTTTTTGTAATACAAATCGAATTCGATAGGTTTTAATCCAATTCGAATTCATGGAAAAATAAAAACTATTTGAATAATTTGAAAATTCAATGTACAATTTGATAAACACCCCTAAACATCACGATAGGCACCAGTCCAATTCACAAACTCTAATAGAATTTATCCACAAAAATATATTTCGGTGGTATTGTAATTGTAAAAAGAATATAAGGTAAATTGGGGAGGGTAAAAAAGGGAATGCACATACACATATGATGACAATAGGCATGAGAAAGGGGAGACAAAGTGTGATGCTCAAGATTTTGCAGAAAATGATAATTACGAAATCAAACAAATTTTGATTACGTTTAGGCAAAAATGTCATAATTCAAAAACTCCACACAAACAACCCTCTAGTTTCATGAGTTGACAGAAAATAACCCTGGGGTTCAGTCTACATCCGCACGTGTCCTTGGTTCACATGTCACAACAACCGGTAGTCTAACCTTCTCTAAGCCAAGTGGGCCCACCTCGTTCCATAAGGGCAAACGTGGGAATTGAAAAAGATACCCCATATGCTAACACATGATCCATTCTATGTATAATTTTTTAGATCACCACCTTAGTTAATACAAATGTCCGGATAAAATCTCATTTATAACAAGTTATTTTTTTTAACGGCCAACGTATCATCTAAATAGGCTACTAACGAAATTCACCGCATCGGGATACACTCATCTCCGAACCGGGGAAAACCCTCACCTAGGGCCGAAACCTGTGAACACTCGCTCGAAGATACGATAGTGCGGTGAGGTAAAACTCGTTTAGTTCAAGGATCGAACTAGCGATCTCCGCCTACTCGCCTAGTCTCCCATCATCAGCAGGTGTCGCATAAAATAATAGGGAGAGTAGGGTTGGGTTCCTTAGAACACCAAGTCTCTCCCACAACACTCCATCTCATTTATAACAAGTTATTTTTTTTAACGGCCAACGTATCATCTAAATAGGCTACTAACGAAATTCACCGCATCGGGATACACTCATCTCCGAACCGGGGAAAACCCTCACCTAGGGCCGAAACCTGTGAACACTCGCTCGAAGATACGATAGTGCGGTAAGGTAAAACTCGTTTAGTTCAAGGATCGAACTAGCGATCTCCGCCTACTCGCCTAGTCTCCCATCATCAGCAGGTGTCGCATAAAATAATAGGGAGAGTAGGGTTGGGTTCCTTAGAACACCAAGTCTCTCCCACAACACTCCATCATCGGTTATTGGTTAAAGAAGTCACGACGAGAGCAAAACTCTTGTTTATCTCGTTATTAAAAATTATAATTGTTCAAAATAATTTATCAAGTAAAGCTAGTATAAGTATGTGATTCTAATTTAGTACATGAACTAGTTACAATACTAGCCAAATTATATTGGGGACAACGAAAAAATATGGTTCTTCTTAAGGGGGAATGGGGCACTCCGGTGATGAGTCTCCGGGTTTAAGTGATGGTGTGAAACACCGTCCCATGTGATTTGATCACGACCGAGTGATGGATCGACGGATTCATCATCACGGAGAAAAAGTGGAGGTAAATGTGTGGTGGTTGAGTAATTGTGGGGAATTTTTTGAGAAGTGGTGTGGGTTCAATTGATGAGCTAGAACACCGGGCCAACGTATTCGATCATTTGAACTCGTGATTTAAAGAGATGAGGTGGCATAGATTGATTGGTTAGTGAAGTGAATTCATGTGATAAATTTGGGAAGTGCCCTATCCCATTTCATACCGTATATTTTTAATCGAATATTTCGATTTTTGTGTTTACAAGACAACCTTTGTTATTTTGTAAAGGTTTGAATTGTTATAACGCGTCCACAAGTAACACTTTCAAGCTTTGTGAGCTTGTTCTTTCTCTTGTAGGCTTAAAACTTTTTCATTGTTTTCTCTACACGTGCAACTCTGCAAAGCTAATAAACTACGTCTTGCGAGATTGTTGACATTTGGTGATAGTATCAAAGATGTAGGGGAAGTAATAAGGGGTTAAAATATGTGGAGGTTATTTCATATTCCAACGGAACACCGAAACCACATTAGTTTCATGCTATATTTTAACATGATTTCATTGATCTCCAAAATTCATCTTCAAAGCATCCAATCTTGTGAAAGATACCAAACGTAAGAAGCTAAAGAATATAAGGGATCCATTAGAAAGTAAAAGAAAAAAAAAAGAAAAAACTAAGATGTATGCCAAGAAGTAGAAAGAAATAAGAAACATTTCTGATCGCGATGTGGGTGTGGAAAATATGTATGTTAACTCGTGTGAAATAAGGGAAGAAAACTAGAAAACATGTATGTTAATCAATGTTTTTGTGCAGGGGCGAATTCAGCCCATATTTGTGGGTTACTAGGAACTCAGTGTGTTTGGAGAAAATGAAAAAAATAGTGAGAATCTTACTGAATTTAGAAAAAAATGTGAGAATTAAAGAGAATTTATCAAAAGAAACCCATTAGAATAAAATTTCTGAATCCATCACTGTTTTTGTGTGTTTGTTATGATCAATTAGTATCTCTTTATATAATTAAAATAATACAAGAAGATAAATGTTAACATACTCCTAATCAATAAGTGTCCATAAACAAGATCTATATACGGTAAACTCCATATTGATAAACTCTAGAAAACACTCCAAAAATTTATCCAAAAGTATAGCCCTAATAGTGTTTTTTTTTTTAATTTTTTTTAACGACCAACAGAATCAATCTTGATCACTCTTGAGGCACCCACTAGACAAACAGAGTACTCCGGGAGTAACTCGAATCCACCACCAATTCTGGGGAAAACCCGGTAACTCACCCGCCCGTAGGCACGATGATGAAATTACCAGTAAAACTCGTTTGACTCAAAGATCCAACCCAGGTTTCCCTGGGTCTCCTATCATTGCCCACCTGTGCCTCACTCTGCACCAAGTGGAAGTTGAACATCGTATGTTAAGAGAAATGCAAGCCTTCCCGCACTTGATCTAGAGATATTGGCCTATTAGTGTGTATCTACTACCAACCAATTCAACAAAAGCCAAACACACCTATGCAAAACCTAACAAATATCAACCATATATTTAGATGATACTCCGTATACATCATATCCTAATATATCAAGTATACTACCCAAGCTTTATTTTAATTGGCCAAACTTTATAATTCACATATATACTAAATACTATCTTTGTAAGAAATAATGGGATGCACTTAACAAAAATTCCACAAGTAAACTTTTAAAATGACCTAATAAGAAGAAAAGTGAAGGATGAAAAAGGAAATAAAAGAAAAGTTGAAGGGGTGAAAGGGGATTGAAGAGATTAGTAGGGTTTAAGTTACGTATAAAAGTAGAAAGGGGACAGAAGAAAACAGGCGAGAAAACTGCGATGGGGGACAAGAAAGCGGCATTTTTAGTTATACTGTCGGCTGCTGACCAGGACATCTAACCCTCTCCTTCCTCTCTTACCCCCTCATTATTCTCATTATTACAATCTTGCCCTGCTCCCCTTCACAATTATGTTTTCTGCACGCCAAAATAAGTCTCATCCGTAAAAGTTCCATTTTTAAACGTACGGTACCAAGGCAGATTGATATTGATATAATATTGAATAGAATAACCACAATTGAATAGTGTAAATTGAAATTACTCAAAACATTGAATTAGGTATACAAGTTTTGAATAAACCTATAATAATGTTTGTTTATATCATACAAATTTTGAATAAACCTATAAGGTCACCCGTAGTGTTAGAAATTTGGGCGTTTTCTTTCGTCAACCACGCCCGAAAACGCCGAAGACCTGCCCCCTGGGCGTTTTTGCTCAATTTTTTCGATTTGGCATGTTAGAAACCACGCTTGAACAATTTGAAACCAACCAATAAGCAGTGGCGGACTCAGGAATTTTTCCATTGGGGTGCGAAACATTTTTAAAAATTTTATGCCCCTAGGTACATAAGTAATCGGTTCGTATCGGGTCGGGCCGGGTCATGTAAAACAAAAGAACATTAAACTAATTTTATATAATCATAAAAAACATGTCAAACCTTGTTACAAACATAATTAAAACGTCGTCACATGAGTTTTCATTTTTTGAAATTTATCCAAAACATCATATAAAGCTACTTTCTTAAGCAAGTCTTTCTCTATATAATGTAAGTTAATCGCTCCATAAAATAATGTTTCAATTTTAATTTCCAACTATTCAAGCCCTAGAAATCATAATGTAAGTTGTAATCACCCTAAAAAATCATCTAAACAACATAATCACCATAAAAATCATCTAAACAACCATAAACAACGTCAAAACACACAAAATTTCTAACCTATTTAACAACTTTATTACCCTTTTTCTCCTATAATATCAACCAAAATCATTAAAATAACAAAGAAACTTACCCGTGTTTGGATTCCGGTTGGATTTGGTGTCGAACGGCGATGGTATTGTGGCTGATTACGGTGGTCACCGGCTGCTAGACTGTTGTCGCTGGGCGATGTTGTTCGTTGGCAGTGCAGGGACGCAAGAGAGAGAGAGAGAGAGAGAGAGAGAGAGAGTGGGAGAGAATTTCTAAGGGTTTGGGCCTTTAGTTATTTTATTATGGTTTGAAATATTGTTGGGTTTGGTTAATAGGCTAAGACTTAGTGGGCTAGTTAGTTAGGAATTATAAGTGGGTAAAGGTATTGAGTATTTGGGTTTACTTAGCTAGGTACTAAAAGTTACATAATTTAGGTAGTATTTTACCGAAGGTGTAACACCTCGAATTTTTGTGTCCAATGATGTGTTAACACGTGTCATTTGTTTACACGTGGCATCTATAATAAATAAAGGACTAATTTTGACAAACCTTGAAAGTATATAAATTCGAGGGTTATAAATGTCAACAAGGGTAAATATACTGTATAGTATCCCTAAATAATGCGTAAACCTTCAAACGAATAAATTATAGATCGTACAAAACTAAAACGCGGAAGAAAGTGAGAGATTACAAACTACAGGGGTTAACTGTGTCAACATGTTTAATAATACCTCTGAGTGACCCTTTAACGTTCCAAAGACTTTGTAACGGTATTATACCCTCACTAAAATAATATATATGAATTTCGCGAAGTTTCGATATGAAACAAGAAAGTTACGATCGAATTCGTAGAAGAAGGGTTAAAAGCGTCAACAGTGAAAGTTAAGGCTTTCCAATATAATTAATAAATAAACCGGGGACTTAATAATGCGGGTGATTAACACGAGGCCCCTATCGGTAAATAACCGAGGGCCAAACCGCAAAGTTACCCCTTCAAAACCGAAAGGTCAGGTGAATCATTACGAAAGATTTCGTTATTAATGGCCAGATTCAGTAATCATTACAAAAAGATTTAAAAATCCTGAAATCTTAACCTTAGGCGACCCGCGTGAAGTTTAAGCATTAGTTGAGGCGGGCCGCGAGCCTCTTAAATAACGCGTCTGTTATATGAACTTTAGGCGACCCGCGTAAAAGAAGCATGGAATGTCCATGCGGGCCGCGTAAAGTGCCCAGATGCAGAATTGTAGTAACTACTTGGCTTTTGGACCATTTGAACGATCATGCACATAATTATGGGGCATGGGCACCCTATGCTCAACCCATACACTTAGGGGACATCTACCCATCAGCTCTGGACTGATTGTAGTGCTTGTAATGATCATAAGTTGCTTCCTTTGGCTATAAATAGCCACACCTTGTGCATAACAAATCACACAACACAAAACACTTACAACTGATCATTTCAAGAGCTCCCTAGCATTCTCTTCTGTTCTCTAATCAAGAGTTAACTTCTGTAAGTCGTTCATAACCATTTTGGTTTCACATTTCCATAGTTATAGCCTATAAACGCAACCGTCGTAACTAACGGTTGTCATTGCAATATCTTGCAAATGGTTCAGTCTTATGACGAATCAAAAATGGTTATGAGTTGGTATTTATGTGGGTATTAAACCTCTAAAATGGTTCCCCCTGATCACCACTCTAACTATGTCAAATATCGAGTCAAACGCGCGGGTAAAAAGTCAACAGAAAGCTATTTTGGCGATTTATGCATAATCTGTAATATATATGTTATGGAACCTGTTTTGACAATCATAAAACATGATAATAAGTATATAAACTTGTTTGCGCTCGTTTGAATCGATCGTTTACTATATAGAACCGGTTCGGAGCCGAATGTCGCAAAAGTTTGACTTTTGCTTTGACTTCAGTTCTGACCCGTTTTAGTGAGGTATAAATATACCCTAGGACTCTATTAGGACCAGGTCACATGTTGGTATAAGCCTCTGTGGTCGGTTCATGAGTTATCCGAGTCTTTAGCGCATTTCCGTCATTCGCCTAAAAGTTGACCGTAACGGCCTTTTTAAAATTAAAACGAGTATTTCGGACACGTGAACGGACCAAAACCTTGCTTATTAAATTATAAGCATGTCCTTAAAGTTTCACGTCAATCCGAGGTCTAGAATGAGAGTTATGCTAAAAGGCGCACTTTTAAGAAAGTTTTGTAATTAACGGCGCAATTAGCATAACGCCCATCTAACCCAAGTTTTCGTCACCAAAACTTTTACCCACTGTGGTAAAATAATATTTTGGGAATTTTAAAGATTTTTAATAATTTTTACCTTGCTCATAACCTCGGTTATGGCTACGGTTCGGTAAATACCGAATATGCCCTTTTTGGCCAAAACGGGAGTTCTACAAGGTCTTTTGACCCGATTCCAATTGCCACTGGTTTTAAATAATAAATAAAGTGTTTTAAGCTTTATAAGCTGTTCGGGAAACTCAGATTTCCTGTAGAACTCGTAAAGCCCTTTTTAAAGTCTTTAAAATGACCGAAAAGCCCCTTCGGGGCATAATATAAACTTAAACTCGTTACGGGCATTACGGAAGGTATCCTACTGATACCAAAATACTTTTAAGGCATATTGACTTAGGAAATAAGCGTACGACTCTCATAGTTAACCGTTTCGCCTATTGCGCGCACGGTTCGGCCTATGAAACTAGTTTTCATACATTAGCCGATACGGGTCAAAATATATTATTTGAACCCCAAAATCTAGAGTATGAACTATAAACCCATATAAAACAAGTCTCTGAACTTGTTGGGTCCAAATCATACTCCATTCTCGGTTTTCGCCTTTTCGTGCGAATTAACCATATCTATATATCGGAATCAACCGGTTTAAGCTACGGCTAATATAAGGACCGTTAGGATTCTAAGAGGTTAATTAAAACCTTCGTTCCAGATTAGGAGCCCCAGTAAAAGCTATCGGTGACTTGATCTAAATTAAGGATTAATACTTGCAAAGGTAAATACTTTTGACTTATTTCCCCTATATGGGCTTGGGTTACGGTATATTAATACCGCTTGATTGAGCATTATATAAATTCCATCGCTTAGGTGGTTAATTGATTAAATATGATCGGCTCATTTAAACAGTTTTGTTGCTTATAAGCCTTTGGGGGGTTTAATGACCGTTGTCCCGGATATCCTTGGCATCATTTTACGAAATGGCCACGACCATCGACATCCCGGTGTAGGCGTACACCCGGTATAAAGTGTCGACATTAAAACTAAAAGACGTAGCCGTTGGTTTCTGTACTACGGTTTTACGCAAAACGTGGTGTGTCTATAAATCTTTAACCCGGCACGACCCGGGCTACTGAACGCATAAAAGAACATGTAAAACGTTCACAAGATCATTATGAATTTTCCCAAGTTATAAAAGAGTTTGTGCCTTGTGCATCCAAATCAATTTTAATAAACATTTTCAAATGTGTCAGTTGAATGTATTTACCAGTGTAAACTGACGTATTTTCCCCAAAAAGATTAAGTGCAGGTACCTAAACGTAATTGGCTGGTATTAGCTCCCTAGCGTCGGGATAAGCCTCGCAAGCTTGATTGCAGTATCTAATGGAACAATACTTTATCTGTATTTACGATCCACTGTGGATATTCAACTCTGTAATACATTGATATTATTCAGAGGTTGAAATTTATATTTTATCTTATGCTTCCGCTGTGCATTATATAATTGTGTGGTTTGACTATATTGTTGCCAACATCGTCACGGTAATCCCCCACCGGGCCCACCGGTGAGACACGTGGAAATCGGGGTGTGACAGGTTGGTATCAGAGCCAACATTGAGTGAATTAAACACTATCCTATTGTGTTTAATCTCAGTGACACAATTGCACATACTTGAGTCTAGACAAGAACTTAGGACAAATTCGGATTATTACTCCTTTTTGTCTTTATTTTCGATTTGAATTTTAATAAGTTTTGGAGCAGGAAAATGCCACCTGTTATATTCCGAGGAAGAGGAAGGGGACGAAGAGGCCGAGGAGAAATCGTGACACATCACGATCAAGAAGCTGGACCATCTGGTACAAGACATCCTTCGATGACACGGAGCGAAGAGCCACAACGACGAAGAGATCTTTACGAACCCGCGAGGCATTCCACTTCGCACAGCTCAACGCCATCCTACCGGCACTCCTTTGGGCCAGATTCAGAAAATAATCCCAACAACCCACAACCTTCCTTCATACCTCTACAACGTTCGGTGTCGCACCGGAACTACGACGACCCTAGTCCATACTACGTAGCTCAGTTTAATCCGGCTGACTACATACAGGAACCTTCAGGTTTTGTTCCACTAGGGCCACAAGACCATTTTTCTGAAGATCCCATGGAGGAAGATGAGGATCCAACTGAACCAGCTCGTGGTACGCCCACGCATCCGATAGAAGTATCTGATGGATCTTCATATCATGGTCCGCAGTATCAAGGCCCAGACAGCTTTATGGCCTTGTTTGACCGGCATGAGTGGTACAACACACCATCTCATCAGACACAACAACCGAGACATCCACAAGATCCATCTGAGGATTCACGCTTTGAGGCAGTTACGCCACCACCTCCGCCACCGGCACAACCAGTAATACCTGATCCGCCGAGGCGTAGGAGGACCAATGCTCGTATGTCTACACGAGGAGGAGGGGGTAACCACTTCAGCACTCCTCGACATTCTAGTAGTAGCCACTATCCGCCACTACATGAAGAAGGACCTTCAAGTCCTATACAAGAAGCGAACTCCGCACCTACTGCACGAAATTCGCCACCATTTGGGTATGACCAACCCATACCAGCTTATACGGGTCCGACGGCTTACAACCCGTTTGAACCGTCACAAGCACAATACAACTACGGCTATGAGCGCGACCCATATGTGGTGTCGGCTAGATATAATGCGCGCTACCCTGACGGAGCACATGGAAACATGGGACCACCGGACTACTCAGCTCATGGGTATCCAATACCTCCCAGACCTCCAGTTCCGCATCAAGCGCCGCAACCACGTTTTTCTCCTCCTGAACAGGAAGAAATACTCCATCGACTAGATCGTGTGGAGAGAGAGTTCGAGGAAGAGAAGAAAAGCCACCGAGGATTTCTCAAGGGCTTGGCGAACCTACTAAAGGGCAAAAAGAAGAAACGTGACCACTAGCCCTTAATAGTAGTACTACTGTAATTTCTACTTTGAAATAAGTCCCTGCGTGGACAACTTATCATATTTCAGTCCAGGGCCGGCCTTGGGCCTGTGCGGGAGGTGCTACCGCACAGGGCCCAAATATATCGGGGGCCCAACATTGTTTAAAAATATGTTTATATTTTATATATAAATTTATGGTAGAAAATGTTAAACAAAATGATTCTTTGGCCCACTGGATTCCTTGCTTGGAGTTGTTACTTTAGGTCTCCTGTTCGATTCTCATTAATGGCAGTTTGGATTTTTTTTCCTTCATGTATTGTTTGGGCCTAAGGGGCTGGTTCAGCTTGTTCATTTAGCATGGAATAGATGGAAAGGCCTCATATGCTTCTTGCAAGTTTTAATCTTTGAATATACTATTTCTTCACATTTAAATTTGACCCTTCATAAATCTATAAGGTTTTTTTTCTTCATTTAATCATTCACATAAATGCTTTACACATTTTCTTATTTAAGTTTATAAGTCTTTTTTTTTTTCAATTATTATTTCTCATTAAACCATTTATAGTTTAAAGTATTATAATCCAATTTCTAGTTTTATTTTTTTATTTGTATATGAAAAGATTTGTGTTACCAAACTAACTTGGATATGTTTACACATTAAAGTTATTTTTGCTGAAAGGATTTAAATGTTAGTTATTTTTGTTTGTGTAGAGAGTGTTGAAATTGTTACACAAAAACTTGAATTTATTGTTTTTTAATTCATGCTAATTTGAGTTATGTATTCACTCTTTGAACATTGATAATTGTGTTAACTGATAAGTTTTCTTAATAATTTTGAAACTAAATGTGCTTAACTTCATACCGATTTTTTGGATAATACTCGAAACCTATATTTTGATTAAAGCATGTGATGTGCATATTAAAATTTTGGTTGTTGATCATGGAATTTGAGATATAGAAAATGTGGTTGGATCCTGACAACTAATTCATTGGTCGAATACAAATGGAGAACCTCATGATTCATTTAACTATTTAACACATATCATTTTGCTACATTAGCTTTCTATTACTATTATTATTATTATTATTATTATTATTATTATTATTATTATTATTATTATTATTATTATTATTATTATGTGTTTATATTCAGGGGCCCGTTTTTTTCTAATCGCACGGGGCCCAAAAATTATTAAGGATTTTCGGAGACGGCCCTGTTTCAGTCCCTACGTGGACTTATCTTTAGTCCTTGCATGGACACCTATCTTATATTAGTCCCTGCGTGGACTTGTCACTTATTTTAAAAACCTCTATGGAGGTATGTATTATTTGAAAGACCCGTTTAGGGCAATATGTAATTGTATTTGAAGGTTCGGAATGTATGTTATGAGTTTTGTTTTAATGTATATAAAAATAAATCAAAACCATTCCTTTTATATTGATCTGCCTAATAAAGAATCTTAAGGGGGCGAAACCTAGCTTGGGGTCTTTTAAGATCAGTCAAGATGGTACGACCTAGCTGAAAAGATTCTGATTCCCTGTTAACCTCTGTACGCATGTTAACATCCATGGCAGATGTGATTCGTTAAAATCACACACGTCATTCTTATACAATAATCCTTTGAGGATTTCAAAACCCAACTAAATGATATATAGATCGTGGGTTAAATCACCAATGAAGGTGATCAATACTATAAAGACATCCATTTAGTGATGCAATGCCTACGGGCCAGTACTATAAAGACATCCATTTAGTGATGCAATGCCTACGGGCCAGTACTATAAAGACATCCATTTAGTGATGCAATGCCTACGGGCCAGTACTATAAAGACATCCATTTAGTGATGCAGTGCCTACGGGCCAGAATTATTTAAACATCCATTAGTGATGTAGTGCCTACGGGCCAATATTATCAAAACATCCATTAGTGATGTAGTGCCTACGGGCCAATCATATTAAGACATCCATTAGAGATGCAGTGCCTACGGGCCAGTATTATAAAAACATCCATTTAGCGATGTAGTGCCTACGGGCCAACCATATTAAGACATCCATTAGAGATGCAGTGCCTACGGGCCAGTATTATAAAAACATCCATTTAGCGATGTAGTGCCTACGGGCCGACTATATTCAAACATCCATTAGAGGTGTAGTGCCTATGGGCCATAATAATTGTCTTATAAGACAAAAGGCAGTGGTAGTCTATGACTCTCTGTCAAAAAAAAAAAAAAGAGATAAAAGAACTACGGTTCAACCCTCTATGCCTTTGATTCTCTGGAATCTCGGCTAATATTATAAAACATCATCGTGATTAGGCTTTATGCCGCCAATACTATTTATATAGTTAAAATAGGATATATTCAAATCCTAATATTTAATGAGTTAATAAGTTAACCGAATATGGTCTCTGTACCATGGTTGACAAATTGTCATAAAAGACAATTATATAAAATCTCCTAAATTAAAATTTTGTTATCTTCTGTAACAGATTCAAGTTACAAATGGCGGATCCCAATGGAGAGAACAGCCACACGAATGAAGATGACTATGACAATGCGTCAGTACATTTGACAGGCGCACAACTGAAGGCTCTGATCAACAATGCTGTCCAGGCAGCTATTGATCGTCAACATACAGAGTCTCAAGGCAGATCTGTGTCAAAACCACCCTCTAAACCAAAGACACACTCCAAACCACCCTCTGAACCCAAGAAAGATGACGACAAGCACTCGTCTACTGAGCACAGCGTTCACCGCGATAGAGAATATACTGATGCGTCCAGTGCTAAGGGTTGCACCTACAAATACTTTGTATCATGCAAGCCCCGTGAATTTACAGGGGAGAAGGGTGCGGTTGATTGTATCACCTGGCTGGACGAGATGGACACGATTGTGGACATCAGCGGGTGCGCTGAGAGGGACGTGGTTAAGTTTGTGTCCCAGTCATTCAAGGGCGAGGCCCTGGCGTGGTGGAGAGCTCTGGTGCAGGCTTCAGGTAAGTCTGCCTTGTACAAAATGTCATGGGGGGAGTTTATTACCCTCATAAAAGAAAACTACTGCCCTCAGCACGAGGTTGAGAAGATTGAGGCTGATTTTGTCTCACTAGTGATGACAAACCTGGATTGTCAAGCTTATCTGACAAGCTTTAACACTATGTCACGCCTGGTGCCATATCTTGTGACACCAGAACCACGAAGGATTGCCCGATTCATTGGGGGCTTAGAGCCGGCGATCAAGGCCAGCGTAAAGGCCTCTAGGCCGACGACCTTCAGGTCAGTTACTGACCTCTCCTTGTCTCTTACACTTGATGTTGTCCGTCTGAGGGCACAAAGGAGCAAGGAGGCTGAAAAGCGAAAACGTGAGGATGATACCTCACGAAAGTCTGGGAAAAAGCACCGTGGAAACGGTGAGGGCAAGAAAGGGTCGGAGGCGAAGAAGGAGGGGCAAGCTGATAGGAGACCTCACTGCAAGGTCTGCAAGAAACCTCACTCCGGGAAGTGTAGGTTTGCGTCTGGTTCACAGTCGCAACAAAAGACTCCATCCTGTGGGCTATGCAAGTCCAAGGATCATAAGACAGTGGAGTGTAAAAAGATAAAGGATGCAACCTGCTTTAATTGTAACGAAAAGGGGCACATAAAGAGTAATTGCCCGAAGTATGCCAAGAAGGCAGAAGAGACAAAGAAGTCGAATGCGAGAGTTTTTCGCTTGGATGCAAAGGAAGCGGTTAAGGACGACAATGTGCTTACAGGTACTTTTCTCGTAAATAATATATTTGCAAGAGTACTGTTCGATTCTGGCGCTGACAAGTCCTTTGTAGACCAGAAATTTTGCCAACTACTAAATATGCCAATCAAAACCCTAGACGTAAAATACGAAGTAGAGTTGGCAGACGGCACGATAGAAACCGTCTCTACTGTTCTAGAAGGATGTGAAATATCCATTAGGAACCATTCTTTTCCTTTATCTCTACTTCCTTTCAAACTTGCGGGTTTTGACATCGTGCTAGGCATGGACTGGTTATCCCATAACCAGGCCCAAATCATTTGTGGCAAGAGGCAAATAGTTTTAAAGACTCCGAGGGGTGAATCTCTTACCATTCGAGGGGATACGCATTACGGATTGCCCGAAGACGTATCTATGCTGAAAGCTTCAAGGTGTTTGAACAGAGGCTGTGTAATTTACATGGCTCAGGTGATAATTGAAGAACCAAAGCCGAAGATCGAGGATCTTCCTGTCATTTCTGAATACCCCGAGGTTTTTCCTGAAGAACTACCTGGTTTGCCACCAGATAGACAAGTGGAGTTCAGAATTGACATCATTCCTGGAGCAGCTCCGATAGCAAGAGCACCTTACAGATTGGCTCCAACGGAAATGAAGGAACTAAGGACCCAGTTGGACGAACTGCTGGCGAAAGGTTTTATCAGACCCAGTTCATCTCCCTGGGGAGCACCGGTCCTTTTTGTAAAGAAGAAGGACGGGTCAATGCGTTTATGCATTGATTATAGAGAGCTGAACAAAGTCACTATAAAGAATAGGTATCCTTTACCAAGGATAGATGACCTATTCGACCAGCTGCAAGGAGCAAGCTACTTCTCCAAGATCGACTTAAGGTCGGGTTACCATCAACTAAGGGTCAGAGATGAAGATGTACACAAGACTGCATTTAGGACTCGCTATGGTCATTACGAGTTCCTAGTGATGCCTTTTGGGCTCACAAATGCACCGGCTGCGTTCATGGACCTCATGAATCGCGTTTGCAAGCCGTATTTAGATAAATTCGTCATAGTCTTCATAGACGATATCCTAATCTATTCTAAAAGCCAAGATGACCACGAGAAGCACCTCCGTTGCATTCTCGAGTTACTACAACGTGAGAAACTCTACGCCAAATTCTCGAAATGCGAATTCTGGCTAAGAGAGGTTCAGTTTCTAGGACACGTTGTGAGTGAGCGTGGTATCCAAGTGGATCCCGCTAAGGTAGAGGCAGTCATGAACTGGCAAGAGCCAAAGACGCCTACCGAAATCCGTAGCTTCCTGGGTTTAGCAGGATACTACCGAAGATTTATTGAAAATTTTTCGAGGATTGCTGCGCCCTTGACTTCTTTGACCAAGAAGAAAGAAAAGTACATTTGGGGCCCGAAGCAGCAAGAGTCCTTTGAAATACTGAAGCAGAAGCTAAGCAACGCACCTGTGTTGACCTTACCCGAGGGTACAGATGAATTCGTAGTTTACTGCGATGCATCACATACAGGCATGGGGTGTGTGCTTATGCAGAAGGGCAAGGTGATTGCCTATGCTTCAAGGCAATTAAAGGTGCATGAAAAGAATTACACCACCCATGACTTGGAGTTGGGTGCCGTTGTATTTGCACTTAAGTTGTGGAGGCACTACCTTTATGGTATTAAATTTGTGATTTATTCTGATCACAAAAGCCTCCAGCACCTGTTCAACCAGAAAAAGTTGAACATGAGACAACGTCGTTGGATGGAAACCCTGAATGATTATGACTGTGAAATCAGGTACCATCCCGGCAAGGCGAATGTAGTCGCCGATGCCCTGAGCAGGAAAGAAAGGGTAAAACCCATTCGAATCAATGCCAAGAGCATTGAGGTTAAGAATAATTTGATAGAAAGGATATTAGCTGTGCAGCGTGAGGCTGTGTTGGAAGCTAATTACCCTAATGAAAAGCTGGGAGTAACTGAGGAGCAGTTGACTCTTAGCAAGGATGGAATTCTTAGACTGAACGGACGTATATGGGTTCCGATATATGGAGGACTACGAGATGTTGTTCTCCAGGAAGCCCATAGTTCCAAATACTCAGTCCATCCTGGTGCTGATAAAATGTACCAAGACTTAAAGGCAAATTATTGGTGGGTAGGCTTGAAAAAGTCTGTAGCCGCCCATGTAGCAAAGTGCTTGACTTGTGCTCAAGTCAAAGCCGAGCACCAAAAGCCGTCTGGCTTGCTACAACAGCCTGAGCTTCCCGAGTGGAAGTGGGAATGCGTAACTATGGACTTCATAACCAAGTTACCCAAAACCAGGAAAGGAAACGATACAATATGGGTCATAGTTGATAGGCTGACTAAATCAGCTCATTTTCTACCCATCAAGGAGACGTATAGCTCCGATATGTTAGCCCAACTTTATGTTGATAAGATTGTAGCCTTACACGGCATACCTGTGTCTATTATCTCCGACAGGGATACTAGATACACATCTCACTTCTGGAAGAGTTTCCAGCAATCTTTGGGCACGCGTTTAAATTTTAGTACGGCCTACCATCCACAGACGGACGGTCAAAGTGAGCGTACTATCCAAACGCTAGAAGACATGCTTCGTGCATGTGCGATCGATCTAGGTGGTAACTGGGATAAAAACCTACCCCTGATCGAATTCTCCTACAATAATAGCTACCACACCAGCATAAAGGCTGCGCCTTTTGAGGCATTATATGGTAGGAAATGTAGATCGCCTGTTTGTTGGGCGGAAGTAGGAGAGGTCCAGTTATCGGGACCAGAGATTGTTTTCCAGACGACGGACAAGATTGTCCAGATCCGGGAACGTCTCAAGGCTGCCCGCGATAGGCAGAAGAGCTACGCTGATCCAAAGCGTAAGGATTTTCACTTCGAAGTGGGTGAAAAGGTATTACTTAAGGTGTCACCCTGGAAGGGGGTGATGCGCTTCGGCAAGAAGGGCAAGCTGAGTCCGAGATACATAGGACCTTTTGAGGTCATTAAACGAGTCGGATCAGTTGCCTATAAACTAAACTTGCCTGAAGAGCTCAATGGAATTCACAATGTGTTCCACATCTGCAATCTCAAAAAGTGCTTCGCCGACGAATCGCTGGTGATACCACACACAGATGTGCTTATAGATGAGAGCTTAAAATTCATAGAAAAACCTTTGTCGATTGAAGATCGACAGGTGAAGAAGCTTCGCAGAAAGCACGTACCGATTGTTAAAGTCAAATGGGATGCTCGTAGAGGTCCTGAATATACGTGGGAAGTCGAAGCTACAATGAAAGAAAAATACCCCTATTTATTTGAGTAAATCTCGGGTCGAGATTTATTTTAAGGGGGTGAGGATGTAACACCTCGAATTTTTGTGTCCAATGATGTGTTAACACGTGTCATTTGTTTACACGTGGCATCTATAATAAATAAAGGACTAATTTTGACAAACCTTGAAAGTATATAAATTCGAGGGTTATAAATGTCAACAAGGGTAAATATACTGTATAGTATCCCTAAATAATGCGTAAACCTTCAAACGAATAAATTATAGATCGTACAAAACTAAAACGCGGAAGAAAGTGAGAGATTACAAACTACAGGGGTTAACTGTGTCAACATGTTTAATAATACCTCTGAGTGACCCTTTAACGTTCCAAAGACTTTGTAACGGTATTATACCCTCACTAAAATAATATATATGAATTTCGCGAAGTTTCGATATGAAACAAGAAAGTTACGATCGAATTCGTAGAAGAAGGGTTAAAAGCGTCAACAGTGAAAGTTAAGGCTTTCCAATATAATTAATAAATAAACCGGGGACTTAATAATGCGGGTGATTAACACGAGGCCCCTATCGGTAAATAACCGAGGGCCAAACCGCAAAGTTACCCCTTCAAAACCGAAAGGTCAGGTGAATCATTACGAAAGATTTCGTTATTAATGGCCAGATTCAGTAATCATTACAAAAAGATTTAAAAATCCTGAAATCTTAACCTTAGGCGACCCGCGTGAAGTTTAAGCATTAGTTGAGGCGGGCCGCGAGCCTCTTAAATAACGCGTCTGTTATATGAACTTTAGGCGACCCGCGTAAAAGAAGCATGGAATGTCCATGCGGGCCGCGTAAAGTGCCCAGATGCAGAATTGTAGTAACTACTTGGCTTTTGGACCATTTGAACGATCATGCACATAATTATGGGGCATGGGCACCCTATGCTCAACCCATACACTTAGGGGACATCTACCCATCAGCTCTGGACTGATTGTAGTGCTTGTAATGATCATAAGTTGCTTCCTTTGGCTATAAATAGCCACACCTTGTGCATAACAAATCACACAACACAAAACACTTACAACTGATCATTTCAAGAGCTCCCTAGCATTCTCTTCTGTTCTCTAATCAAGAGTTAACTTCTGTAAGTCGTTCATAACCATTTTGGTTTCACATTTCCATAGTTATAGCCTATAAACGCAACCGTCGTAACTAACGGTTGTCATTGCAATATCTTGCAAATGGTTCAGTCTTATGACGAATCAAAAATGGTTATGAGTTGGTATTTATGTGGGTATTAAACCTCTAAAATGGTTCCCCCTGATCACCACTCTAACTATGTCAAATATCGAGTCAAACGCGCGGGTAAAAAGTCAACAGAAAGCTATTTTGGCGATTTATGCATAATCTGTAATATATATGTTATGGAACCTGTTTTGACAATCATAAAACATGATAATAAGTATATAAACTTGTTTGCGCTCGTTTGAATCGATCGTTTACTATATAGAACCGGTTCGGAGCCGAATGTCGCAAAAGTTTGACTTTTGCTTTGACTTCAGTTCTGACCCGTTTTAGTGAGGTATAAATATACCCTAGGACTCTATTAGGACTAGGTCACATGTTGGTATAAGCCTCTGTGGTCGGTTCATGAGTTATCCGAGTCTTTAGCGCATTTCCGTCATTCGCCTAAAAGTTGACCGTAACGGCCTTTTTAAAATTAAAACGAGTATTTCGGACACGTGAACGGACCAAAACCTTGCTTATTAAATTATAAGCATGTCCTTAAAGTTTCACGTCAATCCGAGGTCTAGAATGAGAGTTATGCTAAAAGGCGCACTTTTAAGAAAGTTTTGTAATTAACGGCGCAATTAGCATAACGCCCATCTAACCCAAGTTTTCGTCACCAAAACTTTTACCCACTGTGGTAAAATAATATTTTGGGAATTTTAAAGATTTTTAATAATTTTTACCTTGCTCATAACCTGCGGTTATGGCTACGGTTCGGTAAATACCGAATATGCCCTTTTTGGCCAAAACGGGAGTTCTACAAGGTCTTTTGACCCGATTCCAATTGCCACTGGTTTTAAATAATAAATAAAGTGTTTTAAGCTTTATAAGCTGTTCGGGAAACTCAGATTTCCTGTAGAACTCGTAAAGCCCTTTTTAAAGTCTTTAAAATGACCGAAAAGCCCCTTCGGGGCATAATATAAACTTAAACTCGTTACGGGCATTACGGAAGGTATCCTACTGATACCAAAATACTTTTAAGGCATATTGACTTAGGAAATAAGCGTACGACTCTCATAGTTAACCGTTTCGCCTATTGCGCGCACGGTTCGGCCTATGAAACTAGTTTTCATACATTAGCCGATACGGGTCAAAATATATTATTTGAACCCCAAAATCCAGAGTATGAACTATAAACCCATATAAAACAAGTCTCTGAACTTGTTGGGTCCAAATCATACTCCATTCTCGGTTTTCGCCTTTTCGTGCGAATTAACCATATCTATATATCGGAATCAACCGGTTTAAGCTACGGCTAATATAAGGACCGTTAGGATTCTAAGAGGTTAATTAAAACCTTCGTTCCAGATTAGGAGCCCCAGTAAAAGCTATCGGTGACTTGATCTAAATTAAGGATTAATACTTGCAAAGGTAAATACTTTTGACTTATTTCCCCTATATGGGCTTGGGTTACGGTATATTAATACCGCTTGATTGAGCATTATATAAATTCCATCGCTTAGGTGGTTAATTGATTAAATATGATCGGCTCATTTAAACAGTTTTGTTGCTTATAAGCCTTTGGGGGGTTTAATGACCGTTGTCCCGGATATCCTTGGCATCATTTTACGAAATGGCCACGACCATCGACATCCCGGTGTAGGCGTACACTCGGTATAAAGTGTCGACATTAAAACTAAAAGACGTAGCCGTTGGTTTCTGTACTACGGTTTTACGCAAAACGTGGTGTGTCTATAAATCTTTAACCCGGCATGACCCGGGCTACTGAACGCATAAAAGAACATGTAAAACGTTCACAAGATCATTATGAATTTTCCCAAGTTATAAAAGAGTTTGTGCCTTGTGCATCCAAATCAATTTTAATAAACATTTTCAAATGTGTCAGTTGAATGTATTTACCAGTGTAAACTGACGTATTTTCCCCAAAAAGATTAAGTGCAGGTACCTAAACGTAATTGGCTGGTATTAGCTCCCTAGCGTCGGGATAAGCCTCGCAAGCTTGATTGCAGTATCTAATGGAACAATACTTTATCTGTATTTACGATCCACTGTGGATATTCAACTCTGTAATACATTGATATTATTCAGAGGTTGAAATTTATATTTTATCTTATGCTTCCGCTGTGCATTATATAATTGTGTGGTTTGACTATATTGTTGCCAACATCGTCACGGTAATCCCCCACCGGGCCCACCGGTGAGACACGTGGAAATCGGGGTGTGACAGAAGGGGTGCGGTCAGAAAATTCCAAGGGGTGCGGACGGGATTTTCGACGGAACTTAACGCTAAATTTTTTTTCCCCGGGGGTGCGTCCGCCCACCTTAGGCTGGGCTTGGGTCCGCCCCTGCCAATAAGACCGTTGCAACGGTCAAAAGCAACGGATAGTTTTTATTTTTTTTCTTTTTTCCTTTCTCACCTTTATATATATACACACACTACAAATCACATTTTTTACAAACAAAAACCTATACAATCTCAAATATTAAACCATTTTTATAAAAAAATGGAATCCCCTAGTTTCTCATCCATCGTAAATTATTACTATAGAGAGTTTCTAGCAGATGAAAGTGAATCCACCGATGAGGAGGTCGAGCAAGAGGCGGGTACGAGTGCTTGTCAACTAGCGATGCGATATACGAAACATTGTAGTCGGCCCGAACGTGAAATTAAAACAAGAGATTATATTGAACAAGATTGACGTGCGGCAAACAATCGGTTGATGAAAGATTATTTCGATGAAGCGCCAACATATCCGAACCCAGAAGTTTTTAGGCGTTGTTTTCAGATGAGTAAGCGTTTGTTTCTACGCATCGTCGAGGACTTTGAAAACAACTTCGATTATTTTAAACAAAAAGCGGATGCGAAAGGGACACTTGGATTCACCGGTATTCAAAAGTGTAAGTCGTCCCTACAAGTCCTTGCTTACGGAAACACGGCCGGCATCAACGACGAGTATTTAAAAATAGCCAAGAAAACAAAGCGAGACCCTTGGAGCATTTTTGTCGCGGTACATTCCTATACTTTACTATAAACATTACAAGTATTTTTTTTAGCTTATGGTTGTATACGTTTGTTAAAGGCAGTATAAATTTGTACGGTGCGCGTTATCTGAGAACGCCCACTTGGTACGACCTTCAAAAGATTTACAAGGTCCATTATAATGAACATGGTTAGCTGGGTATGATCGATAGCTTGGATTGTATGCATTGGCGTTGGGACAACTTTCCGACCGCATGGCGAGGTCAACACACACGGGGTGACCAAAAAGGACCTATTGTTATTCTTCAGGCGGTTGCTTCACAGGACCTTTGGGTTTGGTCAGCTTACTTTGGCGTGGTCCGTTCATGCAATGACATAAATGTTTTTGAACAATCTCCGTTGTTAGAGGACTATATTTTTGGCAGAGCTCCAAAAGCGTCTTTCTACGCAAATGGAAACTACTACCCCCATGGATACTATTTATGCGACGGAATTTATCCTAGGTATTCGATTGTCGTGAAGACTTTTAGTGATCCGTTCGATGAAAAAAGAGCACACTTTAAAAGGTTCAAGAGTCTGTGCGGAAAGACCTTGAGAGATGCTTTGGGGTTCTTAAACAACGATGACAATATTTGAGAAATCCTCGTCGTGCATGGACCATGCAAAAAAAGAGAGATGCTATGTACGCTTGTATAATCATGCACAACATGATTTTGGAAGACGAAGGAAATGCGATATGCCAGAATTATATACCGGAAGCTGTTCAGGAGGAGCATCCGCAAGCGTCAATGGAAGAAATAGTGAATAATGCATGAGAATTGCATTACGAACCCCACCATTTCGCGTTAACGGTTGATCTGGTACAACACGCATGGTTGACTCGGTATATCCCAGCTGAGGAAGACGAGAATGACGAAAGCGAAGACGAAAATTAATGTATTTTTTCAAGTACGAGCGTTTTTATTTTTTTTTATTTTTAGTACTGTAATTTTTTTTATTTAATGAAATATTATTAGTTTTTAAATTAAAAAAATAACGATTGTGTAATGATTGTTGGGGCATAGCGCGGCGCTTTGGCCATAGCGCGGCACTTTGGATGTGCAAAAAGACAAAAGGCGTGTGCGAATAGACCCACCGATAGATAAATTTTTTACTTTTTATTGTGAGTGAATTTTATTTTTTATTCACTGGACAGTTTTTGTGTACAAATTCAATTTATAACTGTAGGAAAATATTTTTTTGAGTTAAATGCCATTTTAGTCCCTGTGGTTTGGTCCATTTTGCCAGTTTAGTCCAAAGGTTTCATTTTTAACATGTGGGTCTAAAAAGGTTTCACGATCCCTAGCGAGCATGCAATGGCGGTGATGTATGAGCCAGTGTGCAGCCGCCCGCGGAGCTGCCGATGGTATGCTGTGGCAAAGTAATCTGCCAGGCAGGCTGCTAGATCGCAGGGCTGGCGGCGAAGTAGACAGTATAGAAAGAAAAGGTCACTGAGGTTGACCTTCTCCCTGTTGGTACCCCGCGGTACGATAGATGACGCGATAACATGGTGCAGGTATCGGTACAAGGGGTCTCTAATGGTGGTGGCCTTTTGCCAGGATTTCCCAAAGGGAACCCTGGAAATGGCCCTCCAGAAACTGATAAGCGTCTGCCTGTCCATCATCGTAACCGCCTGCGTATATAAATCAGTATCAAGCTCAGGCTCTGTGTACAAACCTGTAAGGACAGCAAACTCTCGCACACTCATCTGAAACTGCTGACCGGCGAGACGGAATGTAACCTCGTGGACTGGAAAATCTGGGTCCTCCACGTAATCCACCGGATGCGGCGCGTATGTAAACGTAGAAAGAAACTCGACCGTAAGCTCAGGGTACGAGTCCTCCATCGCTAACTGAAATAGGCGCGACCAAGGAGTATCTAGTCCAACTATATCACGCGCCCGCGCGACCTCTCCCACGGTATCTAGCAGCTCCCAGTCTATCCCTACATGCCCCCCAATCTCTATGGTGCGCAACCTAGCGCATCTCCCCCTCGCCCGTGACACCTGCGGAAACTGCAGGTACGGACATGCCGGCTCTCCCTCGTCTCCCACCTCTCCCTCAGCCTCCATATGCTCAATCTCGTCATCGGAGGAATCCATTCCTGCACGTTGAAAATATAATAAATAAATAATATTATTTAAACAATTTAAATAATAAACAAATAATATTAAATATAAAACAATAAACAAATAATATTATTAAACAATTTAAATAATAAACAAATAATAATATTAAATAAACAAATAATAATATTAAACAAACAAATAATAATATTAAATAAACAAATAATATTAGACAAATAATAT
Organism: Helianthus annuus; assembly: GCF_002127325.2. Taxonomy (NCBI): domain Eukaryota; kingdom Viridiplantae; phylum Streptophyta; class Magnoliopsida; order Asterales; family Asteraceae; genus Helianthus; species Helianthus annuus. The sequence goes on along the minus strand of NC_035441.2, from coordinate 142,161,803 downwards.
TAAACAAATAATATTAAACAAATAATAATATTAAACAAATAATAATAAACAAATAATAATAATTAAACAAATAATAAATAAAAATAAAATAAAATAAACATGAACCAAAGCGCCCCGCTTTGGCCTCGGCGCGGCGCTTTGGTTCTTCGTTATGAAGAACAGTCCCAGCCCATCGATCAATACCGCCCAAATCAAATCAAATTCAAACATATAAGTTGAACCAAAACAATAAATGAAGTTCGATCGTACCTAATAGCGTTTGAAATCTGGAAAAACAAGATCTTCGCCCTAGTGTGTGAAATCGCACCGCGGTGTGTGTTTTTTGTTTGTTGATGAAATGGGGGAGAAGGCTGCCCCGCTTCAGGTATAACGAGGGGCCAAAGCGCTGCGCTATGGCCTAAGCGGGGCGCTTCGGTGCCAAAACGCAGCGTTATGGCCTAAGCGGGGCGCTTTGGGCCTTTTTTAAATTTTTTAAAATTGTTTTTAATTCACAACGCGTCGATAATAGTCTAAATTTTACATTTTTTCCATTATACATCATTTTTTAATATATATGGACTATACTGCAAGTTCCGGATCAAATCGGTTACGTGTGATGTCTTATTCCGTTATATCGTATCATTTTGGTTTGAAAGCACAAGTACTCCTGTGAGAAGTGTTATGTGTATCAGCCGCCTACCGTACATGAACATGACGTATTTTTTCATTAATTGTAGTATTATGATGTATATTTTCATTTTGGGTCGTACAAGTGCGTATTGAATCTGATTGGGTCGTGTCGGTGACATTCGGTTTTTAACGTGATTTAACGCATATATTGAACAAACACAAACGTGATTATTATTAAACACATTTAACATACATCGTGAACATATCGGGTTACATTAAGGTCAGGGGCACGATACGTAAGCATTTCGTACGCGTTGATCTGATCCCTGTATAATGTATGCCAGGCTGCTGCGCGTTCTGTTATGTTCGCTGTCCAGAGTAGGTTTGGGGGAGGCATTGGATAACAACCTCCAAGCTCTACATGTATGAAATGCCCATGGTCGACGAACACGACCGCAACCACCAGGTTAGGTTGCTCAGCTTCGTTTGGCCCGCCCAGGAGAGGGAAAATTGTATCGCTCCCACGAATGTCGAAGGTGTGAACAATCACATCATATCGTTGGGCAATAAGAAACCCCGTCTCAAGCATCGTCATGTAATTTTCGATACCTGCTCGTCCCACCCCCTTGAGATCGATCCGTCTAACCAGCGCATCATAATGTCCTATGTTTTCCGGATCGAAAACCTGCCTCCAAAGCGATTCGTTCATACGTAACTCCTTTATAAGTTGTTTCCGGATCATCAAATATGAATTTTGTTTCACTCCTAACCCAACAGCCACCGATTGAAACCCACAATGACCATCTGGTTTCACGTCCTTTATTCTAACGATGTATGGATGGATCACTTTGGGGATCTGAGATGCGTAGTTGCGGATAGCTATATCCGTCTTTGGTCCGAGCTTGATCATCGGGAAATCAGGGTGTAGGTTGAGCGGTTTGGTATTCTTTTCTCTTCTAGAATCTTTGGGTGATATGTACGAGCTGTGACGGGGAAGATTGTCTAAGGCCTCGACCCAAGTTTCTTCTGACGGAATGTACGAGCTTTTTCTAGCGGCTTCAACCTTTCTTTCTTCCTGCGTTTTCAATGTTGGGCGACCACGAGTTTTCTTCAGAACAGCAGGAGGTTTTTTGTTATTATTCCCTGGATTGAGGATTTGTTGAAACTTTCAAAGAAGCTCCTTTTCACTTGAGGGGGTGTTGGATCGATCTGTTGTTTTAATTTTTCAAATTCCGCGTCTACATCGATATCCTCTATGTTATTCCTTGCAGGCTTGAAGTCAAGCTTCTTCCAGAACACGTCTATGTGTGTGATCCGGAGTTGCTGACATGTGGATGAAAACAAATTAGGTGGCAAAATCATAACGAGAAAGGTCAAAGATATTAATTACCGTTATTTTCCAACTTTTCCAAACGACAGGCACATGGCAAACCACAGCTGGTAAAAAGTTGGCAACCACAGCTTGCACCGTAGGCTCTCAACCCGTCTTCCTTACGTTTTAGTTCCATACTCAAAAGCTCAATCGCATATATTGAAACCTTTCTGAGAATATATGCAAGCATGGGCTGATTCTTGTGGTGCGTCATCACTTTTCGGAGGCTTGTTTCAAAGCTACTTCTAATCTCGGCGTATTGTCTATCAACAACATGATCAACATACAGTACAAGTTTATCCAGTGTGTTGCGATGACTTGGAAAGTGACTTTTTAGTGTTGCATGCATGCCCTCAACCCTGTTGGTCGTAGTTTGGTGAAAGTTGATAGTTTTGTTAATCCAACAAGATACAAACTTTTCACGGTACGGATCCAACCAGGATTTCTTCAAATAATCAAAAACCTCTAAAATTAAAAAACGTAAATAGTCAGTTTTGTAATTATATAAAATTTGAACATAATTATGTAAGAAATACCCACGTTCACGGTCATCTTCTTTCAGCTGTGCTTCAAGGTTTTCCAAGTTATACCTGTATATTTCCTCGGTCGTAGACTCGCACAATGTCCAAAATGTACGTACGAATTCTTTCCACTCCTTGTCAGAGAATTTCTTCTTGCTGTTCTTATTAATATTTTGTTGAATATGGAACCGACAAAGATACTTATGCGCTTTTGGAAAAACTTGTTCACACGCGTTCATTAGCGCAAAATCTCTGTCTGTTAAAATCACGCGCGGTTCCATACATCCTACCATCATAGACTTGATCCTCTGCAACACCCATAGGTAGTTCTCTGACTTCTCAGCAGAAATTACCGCACAAGCAGCCGTAAACGATTTGTTTGTCGACGTCATGCCTACGACCTGAACAAATGGCAGGTTGTACATGTTCGTTTTGTAGGTGGCGTCAATCATTAGCACATGCGGGAAGGCACACCACATAGTGAATGATTTTTTTGTGAACAAAGAAGACATCTTCAACTTCGTTCGATATCTCATTCGTGCGCATGTAATAAGTGTAATCTTTTTCGAGAAGAATGTTTTCAAGTTTTTGCATCGGAGACTTACCGACATTTTTTTCGGCGTTGATCTTCTGAACAGCGTTGTGTATATCTTTCGGAATAAGCTTTCTAGCCGGATTGTTTTTTGTCAGCGTTCGCCAGATACTTTGGTTGGGAATATCTTGCTCTGCCAGCTCCTTAACCAGTTTTTATCCTCCGAAGAAAGCCTTCTCGCATACGCGTGACCCTCGAAGTTTTCAATAGGAGTGTGGTTATGCTTCGCCTTCGTCACCTCGATCCTCCAAACACATCCGGATGATTCCGAAAACCCGATCATCTCGAACGGGCAGCCTATTTTCTTGTTACCCGTTTTCCTCTGTGTAGCTATACTCTTATGCTCCCCACCAAAAGTACATTGAAACCAAATCTTTTAATTCTCTCCTCTTTTATTCGACCTCTTAATTACAATGAGGTAACCATTGTCTTTTGTTGTGTCTTGTACCCAACGCACCAACTCTTTACATGACGAAAAGGTCTGTGTTGTATCAAACGAAAATGTAACCGGGTAACAGTTTTCCTCGTCAACAGACACATCCTCCAGCTCACCATCGTCACCGAGGTTCGAATAGACTTGATGTTCAAAGCTCTGTTCACAACCGTAACTCTTGTTTGGATAACACTCCTGCTGTACAAAGCTTTGCTCGCCACCGTAACCGAAATTCGAATAACCTTGTAAGCTCTGTTGACAACCGTAACTGTCGTTTGGATAACACTCCTGCTGTACAAAGCTATACTCGCCACCGTAACCGAAATTCGAATAACCTTGTTGTGCGTAAGAGTCATCCACAGGGGTATTCAAATCCAGCTTCACCGTGTTATCACGATAACGAATGCCAGATACAACCTCTGCCTCCCTCAAGTTGGACGAGACTGGTTTCTCATACGAGTCAGAAATAGCGGTCCCCTCGTAAGAATCAGGAACAACTGACTCGTCAGAATATTGACCGAAAAGATAGTTGCTTAACCACGACATCGTTTTTTCAAGACATGTAACTAATAGAGCAAAGAAAATCGACAAACAACAAAATCACCGAATGGTGAATGTTGAGTCTGAGCAGGTTTTTAAAGTGAACATTTGGGGTCGAAGCGCCGCGCTTTGGCCATAGCGCGGCGCTTAGGGTTCACGAGACACCTGCAACCTCGTATCACCTTTATGTCTCTGCAATGTTAGTCAGTCAGTCAAACCTCGTATCACCTTTTGTCGACCTAAGCGCCCTGCTTTGACCATAGCGCGACGCTTAGGGGTATGAAAATTATTTTCTGCGTGTGGAATTAGACCCTTTATCTATATATCTTCTAGTGAAATAAGGATCAACCGGACAATGAAAAGTGTCACCATATTTGACTTTTTAGTGATACTTTAATGTGTGGTAAAGATTATATTTTTTATGTTTTACTCACTTTTTTGTTTGTGAAAAAAATCGTGTCACAAAAATGCTTAAATTTTATTCTCACATTCTTTTTGTGTAGGTGTATATTGGTCTGTTATTATTCTACTTGCGGTGACATTTTTTAGTAACACTTCTTTTGGCTTGGTGATATTTTATCTATGCACCATTAAAAGACAATTTTCTTGTGGTGCCTAGTGGTCCTCATTGAACTCAATTGATGTCATGAAGATGTGCTCATGTATTTGAGTCTTACGGGGCTTTTGTTAAAACAATAATAGTATGGTTATGATAAGGTCCTAGATCCACCTCGTAAAAAGTTTCTTACAGATATATACAGACAAAGAAGCACTATTAGTTTTAACGTAAGAGGTGGCCTCTTATGTTTGGACTCTGGCGTGAGAATGAGTAAAAGGTTCTCAAGAGTCAATAAGTTTAAAGAGAATAAGAGTAGAGAGTTTTAGAGAGAGAGAGAGAGAGAGAGAGAGAGAAAGAGTTAAAGTCGGAATACCTTTGAGAGTTGCGAGGAGTCCCCTTTATATAGGCAGAGCTTTCAGCCTTTGGGGAAGCCTCCTCGACGGCTCACCTTCCCAATTGGGTAAGTCTTATCCTCAAGGTGTTGCATGTGCGGGTTGTCTTGCCTTTTGGTGAAAGTCTGACTTGTGTGTCTCTAGGTTACTTTTATATATTTTTGGATAAAGTCCCATCAAGTTGACTTTGCAGTATTAGGACTTGTTATGAGTACAATAACTGAACTTCGAGCTGCTAGTCATTCGTGTGACTACTTCCAGCCTGTTGCTTCAGCTCTGCTAAGTGAAAGCTTCCGGGCACCCACGTCATCAGGGCTTAAAGCTAATAATCACTTTAATTGAAATCTAACTCTAGTTTTTGTCCACATGGGAGGAATGCTAGAAGTTTTTCTTAACACTAGAGGCATATTTTATCAAAATACATCTAACAACACAAAGAAATCTCGATAGATCGAGCATGTGAACATATAAAGGTGACATGTTTTCAATTGATTTAAAATATGGAGTTGTAGTATAATGTATATTAAAAACAAATTCTTGGATTAAAACTTAGTTTCGAGTCAACCCAACCAGGCCTTACCCATTTCGACCCAAAGAACGTGTTTTGGTACACTGCCCAAATCGCTTTAACTTACCAATTCGGCTACTAAGTATGCTCATAAAATCACTAGGATGCACCGTATTAAGGTGTAGTATCTTTGTGCCGTTAAGTTTGTAGTAACACATTTTTATGATCTGGTAACACTACTCTAGGATTGTCTCTTAGACTCCAGGGGTCCCTGTGGTATGGCATCTTTGTCATTGGCATCTTTGCCAAATATAATATTTGTTTTAATCAACAAATTATGGCAAGTTTTTGTAAACACCAATTTACAAACGACATATTCGTTTAAGTATGTAGTAACACATTTTTATGATCTGGTAACACTACTCTAGGATTGTCTCTTAGAATCCAGGGGTCCCTGTGCGACTAAAAAATTGAACCCCTAAATATAACCTTAATAAATGAGTATCTAAATAAACCAAATCTAAATAAGCTATTAGTTTATTATTTTTGTAGGTTTTAGATTTAATTTTATGTACTATATAAAGTATGTATAATTAAAAATAGACAATATATATATATATATATATATATATGAGGAGGTTCATTTGATAAGAAAATTTAATTGAGAAGAAAAAGAACAAAGGGTATAATTGTAAAATAGTAAGTAGTTATTTCTTTCATCTCATTTATTACAATCTTTAAGTAATTAATTACATATAAAGACTATTATTCTCTACACTAATTTTCATTTCCTACACACATAAAAAGTCATCCTACACGTTTCGAAAATTATCCTACACATACTTAAATTTATCTTACACAACTCGTAATTTATCCTACACACCTAGTAATTTGTCCTACACTCTAAATTATTTTTTTTAATTTTTGAAAAAATATATATATTTTGAAAATAAGTTACAAATTTAATGTAGTTAGCTATTAAAAAGGAAGACTAGATATTAGTGATCTATGTAAGTTTACAAATATACCCTTACATTAAAATTAAATACAAATATTAAATGAAGTAAAATGAAACATTCTTATTGGTTGAAAATTATTCTTTTTTCTTCTTACAAAAAATTTCTTATCATTTGAACCTTCCACTATATATATATATATATATATATATATATATATATATATAGATAGATAGATAGATAGAGGATTCTGTATATTAATCCAGAAGTGTGAAAAGTGTATTATAACACTATATAACAACATATAAACACCGTGTAACACTATGTAACACCATATAACACCACATAATACCATGTAACACTATATAACAAATATAACACTATATTTTGTCTGATAACATGTCTATGATAGATGTATAGTGTTATATTTGTTATATAGTGTTATATAGTGTTACATAGTGTTATACGGTGTTTATATAGTGTTATATAGTGTTATAATCTATACAAATATATTATCTATTAGTAATCTAAGAGTACCTCCTAGCTCTTAGAATAAATTCACATCACCGTAGCAAATCAAGAATGAATTTACATCATTGCCTTGTCCATGGCGAAGCTTGAGATTTTCGACCCGGGGATGGAAGTCACCGGACCTAAAAATTTCTATAAAACTGAGGGGTCAAAAACATATATACCGAAAAATTTCTATACGAAAACTACATACTCTTCATTACTGAGCAAAAAGTTCGGGAGGTCGGCCGCCCCCTCCCGCCCCTTAAAAGCTTCGTCCATGGCCTTGTCTCGTCGAGGCTATTCCCCATATACGAATTGTGTTATGCATATAAAGTCATGTTATAAATAAATTCACATTTATAACCATGTGGTACGTGGCATTATAGTCGTGTGCTTAACTGCATATGTGTGACGTCGTAAGGGTAAACCATAAACTAAAGAATAGTAGAAGAAACGAGGACAATGGAGTAGGGGTGTTCATTATTTGGTTTGAAATTGGTAACCTGAAATCGGAGCTAAATAAAACAAACCAAATGACCAATTCAATCGTCATTTTGGTTTGAAACCAAAACCGAATAACTGGTGTTACAAATTCTCAATTTGGTTGACCCGAATAACCCATTTCAATTCGTTTATTAATATATAGTAATTTGATTTTTAATCTTTTAAATCATGTTATGTTTTTAGAATACACAAAAAATAGTTTCTTTAGTCTGTCTGTTCTTTATTATAATCCCGTAAAGAATTTAACAAATATTGGATGTTTTACAATAGAAATTAGAAACTGACTTGCTATTGTTTCCTGTCAAGAACTTGGATAATGTTAACACCCTTCAGTTACAATCTTCTGGTCCATGCATATGGCTCATGGGCCACGGCAAGTTTGAGGTAAAAAAAAGGGTTTGTTCAATCAATAAAGGTCCTATTCGGGTAAAGAAATATGTTCAATCAATATCGGTTCGGTTTTCGATCCACTCAGACCCAAATAAAATCTCAAAATTAAGACTATGGGGTGTGGAGAAGGGAAGTCCTTGGACGATGCCCCTCCACGTCATCGTCACGTCAACATTCAAGGAGGATGTCCCTCCAAAGATGGACCAAAGGAAATGGAGGATGGGCATCCCCCATTTATTATATATATATTTTTTTTAATTTTGGCAAATTAAATATGATATATATATAATGTAAGTATCTATAGAAAACCCACTTTAATTTAGAAAACCCGGGAAACTCAAAGCTCCCGGTGTTTTTTTTTTCTTGAAAAAATTTACACATGTTATATACATGTTTTTAAGGGTTTTGGGCAAAAAAAAATCAAAAAAGCGCCGAGTAGATATTTTTTAAAAAAATAAACAAGTTTTGGTGTAACACATGTTACAAATATGTCAGATGAATGTAACATGTGTTACATCAAAACTTGTTTATTTTTTTAAAAAATATCTACTCAGCGCTTTTTTTATTTTTTTTTTTGCCCAAAACCCTTAAAAACATGTATATAACATGTGTAAATTTTTTCAAGAAAAAAAAACATCGGGAGCTTTGAGTTTCCCGAGTTTTCTAAATTAAAGTGGGTTTTCTATACATCCTTCCCCTATATATATATAGTGTGAGGTTCATTGGGGAACACTAAAAAAGTGGGGAACCGGGGAACAATCTTAAAAATTTAACTTAACATGTTAAAAATCATTGTTTTAAATTTTTTTTTCCGCGCTTCTTCTTATAAATACTTGTAAAAGCATTTTTAATATAAAAAAAATCAAAAACTAAAAATATAAAAAACAGTTAAAAAATTAAAAAAACTACTAGTCTTCATCTGGCATGTCGTCATTGGGTTCATTTTGTGCGTTGTTCCAAATGTATTCTACTAAGTCCGCTTGAAGGTTTTGATGTGTGTCCTCGTTACGTAGGGAGAATCTGTTTAAATCTTGTTGTTCTACACTTACTGGAACAGAATTCCCATTAGGCGCGTTTTCATCGTACTCACAAATATATTATTTTCACTGAAAAATAAAGATGACCTTCTCGGTCTCGGTTTAAGGCGACTACCCGAGTTCGCGATTGTGATGACGTTTCTTCCTTTTCCTCCATGTTGTGCTGCCAGCGTTACGGCGTTCGCAAAAACAAATCGTCTTCACCCGAAGATGACGAACACCACGATAAAGAAGAAGACATGCCTAAAACTTTATAAAAAATAAGGCGGTGTATAAAAAAGGGAGAGAGATTGGAAAGATTTGGGTTAAATGGGGGACTAAAGGGTATAGATTTATAAAGTGGGAAAGAAAAAATCAATTTAAAAAAAAAACTAGCCGTTATAACGGCTATATTTGTTTGAAAGTGGACCGGCAAGAACCTCGAGGGGAGGACGATCACGACGGAGACAGGGCTAGGGAAATGGTGTTCTGGGACGACGCCGATCCTCGACGCACCAGGTATAAGCCCCATGCCCAGGGGCGGACTTACATGTAGTCCAAGGTGGGCGGGCGCACCCCCGGGAAAAAAAAAATTAGTGCTATTTTCTGTTGAAAATCCCGTCTGCACCCCTTGGATTTTTTCGTCCGCACCCCTTGAATTTTTTCATCCGCACCCCTTGGAATTTTTCGTCCACACACCTTAGGTAAAAAATGTTTTCGATTTATATTTAAATTTTTTTAGTAAACTTTAATTAAAAAAACTACCTAAATTATATAAACTTATACTACCTAACTTAACCCAAATACCCAATACCTTAACCCACTATTTCATTAAACATAATTAGCCCACTAATTACTAGCCCATTAACCAAACTCAACCTAAGTTCAAACTATAATAATTAAAATAAGCTCAATAGTCCCTTAGAATTCCTCCCGCCCTCCCTCTCTTGGGTCGTCTCCTACCAGCGATCATCGAACACAACAGCAACCACAACAGCACGTCATCAGCAGCCGCGAACCACCGCCGTCCGACACCAAAGGGTAACAAAATTCTTAAATAGGTTTGAAATTTCATGTGTTTTGACGTTATTTATGGTTGTTTAGATGATTTTTAGGGCGATTATGTTGTTTAGATGATTTTTAGGGTGATTACCCACGATTTCTAGGGTTGAAAATTAAAATTGAAACATTATGTTATGGAGCGATGAACTTATGCATCCATTTGTTTGTGATAGGAACCATGAGTAGGGACGTTATGGCACAATTTCTTTTGTTTTACATGACCCGACCCGAACCGACCCGATACGAACCGATTTTTTTACTTATATACCTAGGGGCCTAAAATTTTTAAAAATGTTTCGCACACCAATGAAAAAATTCCTGAGTCCGCCACTGCCCATACCGTATAGGCTAACAACCCAAAACCGGAACCGATGAAATTGTGCATTATGCCCATACATCTCATCTACATTCGAAGAACCCCTCGACAACGAGGTCAGCTCACGTGCGAGAAGTAGTTGTGGATTCTTTTTATCTTCATAAAAACAAAAACAAAACAAAAAAAGCCATGTTGGTTTGGCTTTTTACTCCAGTTTGACTTTGAACGTACTCTTAGAACAAAATAAAAAGTAAATGCAGTTTTACCTTTTTCTTTAATATCCCAATAAAAATCGAAAATTTTAATTTCAATCCTATATATATTGCATATTAGAATATGATACAATTAGGCTCTTACTATTGTCACACCCCTTAAATCTTATTTTCATATCCTTACAGCAAACGACCGGTATAGGTGAATCTTGCAAAAAAAATGTCAGAGATTTTTTTTTTGTCTCCATGCATACGAGCCGTATGCAATGTTATACGACTTGTTAAAATAATATGCCTTGTATGTAATTCACTTCTCAAACATATTTGCTATTGGGTTATTATAATTGTTGGGCTGTTATTCAGTTGTAACAGTTTGTTGAGGTTATTGGGCTGACAGTTGGGCCGTTGGCCTTATTCGTTTAAGTCGGTTTGTCTCAAGGGGCTTAAGTGTAAATGCAGGGGCTTTAGTGTATATTCTCATAAAGTTCATGGGGCTGCTTGTTTGTTTTGATTGTTCAGCTATATAAAAGAGGAGAGAGATTGGACTGATCATTATTGGAGATATTATCTAGGGTTTCACTTTCACTTCTCTTATCGTCGCTCTTGTGGTGTTTAGCTGTGTTGTTCACCGGAGTTTCACCGGAGTTGAAGATCATCATCATCCAGTATTATAGATCTAAGTGTTGAGATCTTGGTTGTATTTTGAGATCTTGTTGATCTCTGTTTTGGTTTTACTTTGTTTGTATTTCTGTTATGTTCAACAGATTCTTCTAATCTGTTGAACTTGTATTGTATTTCATATAGATCTCAGAAGTTTGAGATCTAGGGTTATTGGTTGGGTGTTTTTTGTTTGGGTAATCAATAAAAGTTTTGTCACTGTTTTTGTCATTATTTCTGGTGTTTTGTATATTCCTGTTTGAGGTTGTGTTAGATCTGTACCAATTTTACATGGTATCAGAGCTTGAAGGCTCTTTTACCCAGATCTAAGTCTTCCGCTGTTAGATCTTGTATAGATTTGTTCTGATATTGTTTGTTTTTTTTGTAGATCTGTGTTTCATTTTGTCTGATCTTGGGAGTATAACGGTGTGGATCTTGACACTGTTCTTGGGATTCGTGTGAAGGCTGTGTTAGTCTTTGAAACCCTAGAAGGTTTCAAGGCAAACTAACCAGTGTTTACTCTTTGTTCTTGGTGTTGACTTGTAACCCTAGAAGGTTACAGTCTTCATCGTGTGTGAAGATATTGCACCCACTGTGAGATCTTTCTTTTTCTCTGTAGTTAGTTTACTGTTTTTGTTGGTTGATTAGTTGAAGTCGGGGTAGTGAGGACCGGCACCATTGTTGCTTGTTATTGTTTGTTCATTGTTTGTCTGTCTTTGTGGTTTTCTCTTTTAGGGTTTGGCTCCTGTATTAAGACTTGTTCAGGCACTATAAGTGATGAACCTGAAATCTGGACACTGATACAGCTTCGCCATAGTGTGTTGTATATCTGTTGCTTTGTTTGTGTGTATTATCTTTCTTCTTGATAGTGTGTGTTATCATGGTTCAGCCAGATCCAAATGCTAGCACATCTCAGACCTTAATAGGTAAACTGGATATTGGAGACCCTCTTTATCTACATCCTAGTGACTCTAGTGCTCTTACTATTGTTAGTGTTAAGTTGAAGGGTACTGAAAATTATGCTGTGTGGTCTGCGTCTATGAAACTTGCTTTAGAAGCAAAAAATAAGTTCGGTTTTATAAATGGAAAGTGTGAAAAATCCACTGAGGATTCTGTGCTTGCTAGTAAGTGGGATAGGTGTAATTCTGTGGTGTTAACTTGGCTATTAAACTCTGTGTCTGAGGAACTTTTCTTAGGTCAAGTTTTTTCTAGTCTTGCTTCAGAGGTTTGGGAGGATTTAAAAGAAACCTATGACAAGATAGATGGTTCTGTGGTTTATGATTTGTTCAAGAAAATTAATTGTATCTCACAAAATGGTTCTACTGTGGCAGACTATTATAATAGGTTAACTACTATGTGGAAACAGTTTGATGCTATGCTTCAACTGCCCACATGTTCTTGTAAGGCAGCAAAAGATTACAATGATTTTTCTATGTTAATCAAATTAATGCAGTTTTTAATGGGGTTAGATGATGTTTATCAACCAGTTAGAACAAGTCTGTTAACCAGAGAAGTCTTTCCATCTGTCAAGGTTGCTTATTCTGTGGTTTCTAGGGAGGAATCACATAGATTGGCTAGTAGTGGGTCAAAAGGACAGAATGTGTCATTTGTGTCTAAACCAAATCAGTCATTTGAGTCTAAAAAGAAAACAACTAATCAAAGAGGACCTAATCCAAACCGAAAGTGTACACATTGTAATATGATTGGTCATACTATTGATAGATGTTTTGAGTTAATAGGCTATCCACCAGGTTTTAGAAAAAAATCTAATAATGTATCTGGTAAAACAAATAAGTCAAATGCTGCTGTTGGTTCTTCTACTAGTATGTCTACTTCTGGTTTACCTTTTACATCTGAGCAGATAGCAAAGTTGTTAAGTTTAGTTGGTGAAAAGTCTGGTGTGGAATCAACAAGTGTAGGAGGTGAGTCTTGTATTGTTAATAACTGTGTTAGCTGTTCTAGTTCTTTGTTTTATGGAGGTGTGTTTAGTTGGATTGTTGACTCTGGGGCAAGTCAACACATGATAAATAATGATAAGGATATGTTTAATACTGTTGATGTTTCTGAGTTTGACATTAAAGTAGGTCATCCAAATGGAACTAATGTTAAAGTGTTAAAAATTGGAAATGTCAAATTAACAAATGATATTGTTTTATGTCCCAGAGTATCATGTAAATTTGTTGTCTGTTCATAGACTTGCAAGAGATAATGATATAAAAGTGGTGTTTAATGAGGATAGTTGTATGTTACAGGATTCCAAATCAAAGAAAGTCCTGGTGACTGGTAGTCAGGACAGTGGTCTTTACTTTGTTGGAAAAAATGGTAACTCTATGAACGTGTGCTTTAATAGTTATGTTAAGGCAAATTTGTGGCATAGTAGATTAGGCCACCCTTCTGATCAAGTCCTAGCTGTGTTAAAAGATCAGTTTGATGTTAAGAGCATTGATCATGGTCCTTGTGATGTATGTCATAGGGCAAAGCAAGTAAGAGTTCCTTTCCCACTTAGTGAACACAAAACAAAGTCTGTAGGAGAGTTAGTTCATCTAGATGTTTGGGGACCCTATAAAGTAACAAGTTATGAGGGTTTTAAATATTTTTTAACTGTGGTTGATGACTTTTCTAGAACTGTTTGGTGTTACATGTTGATGAATAAAACAGAAGTGTTTGAAAATGTGTGTAGTTTTTATGAGTTGATGTTAACACAGTTTGAAACAAAAGTGAAAATTATAAGAAGTGATAATGGAACAGAGTTTGTAAATAATCAAATGAATTTGTTTTGTAAAACCAAAGGTATTTTGCATCAAACATCATGCTCTTATACACCACAACAGAATGGTGTGGTGGAAAGAAAGCATAGGCATCTTCTTAACACAGCTAGAGCTCTGTTGTTTCAGAGTAATTTGCCCCTTAGGTATTGGTCTGATTGTGTTTTAACTGCTGTATACTTAATTAACAGGTTACCATCATCTGTGTTAAATGGTAGGAGTCCTTATGAAGTTGTTCATGGTTTTAAACCCTCACTTATTCATCTAAGGAACTTTGGTTGTTTATGTTTTAGTACTGTCTTAAGTGAGTCTGATAAATTTGCTTATCATGCTGATAAGTGTGTTTTAGTTGGTTATTCAAATGTTAAAAAGGGATACAAGTTACTATGTTTAGATAGTAAAAAGGTGTTTTATTCAAGAGATGTGAAATTTTATGAAACTGTGTATCCTTTTAAATCAGTTTTGAACAAAAGTCAAAGTTTTAACACTGAGTTAAATCAGATAAATTTTTTTGATATTACTGAAACAATAACACCTGAAGTTCCTGTAGTTCCCAATGATGAAGAGGGTATAACTGGTGCTCAAGATCACTGCAGTGATGATCAGCAGCCAATGTTACCCTCTACATCTGCTACTGTTCCAAATGTTGAAGAAAGTCAACATGAACAGGAACAGTTAGGTAGTAGTCTCTTGGGTAACATTGGCGGGGCAGATAACATTGTAGAGTCAAGTGATGAGACCAACCTATCTGAGGGAAACACTATTAGGAAGTCTTCTAGGAAAGTGTCATTTCCAAAAAAATTTGATGAGTTTGTTGTCGAGGGAAAAGTTAAGTATGGTATAGAGAAAGTAGTAAACTATTCCCATTTGTCTGTGGATAATTTTTGTTTTATTGTTTCCTTGAATAAATCTGTTGAACCAAATTCTTACTTTGAGGCCATAAAAGATCCTAGGTGGGTCGAGGCCATGAATAGTGAAATGGAAGCTCTTTATAGGAACAATACTTGGGTAGTTGTAGATTTGCCAAAAGGTCGGAAACCTATTGGCTGTAAATGGGTGTATAGAATAAAGTATAAGGCTAATGGGGAGGTTGAAAGATACAAAGCTAGGTTAGTGGCAAAAGGTTTTAATCAAAGAGAGGGAATTGACTTTGGTGAGACTTTCTCACCTGTGGTCAAGATGGTTACTGTTAGAGTAATTTTAAAACTTGCTGTCAATAAAGGTTGGCCTTTGTATCAATTGGATATAAATAATGCCTTTTTGTATGGTTCTTTGTCTGAAGATGTTTATATGACCTTACCTCAGGGTTATTATGACAATGACAAAAATAAGGTGTGCAAGCTTGTGAAGTCCCTTTATGGGCTTAAACAAGCTCCTAGAAAGTGGAATGAGAAACTTACTTCTGTATTGCTTAAAATGGGTTTTGTTCAAAGTCTGTGTGATCATTCCTTGTTTGTTTTGTGTAAAGATGATGTGTTTATTGTCTTGTTGGTATATGTGGATGATATTGTGATTACTGGAAATAGTATTTCAGAAATCACACAAGTTAAGAAAAGTTTAAGTGAAAGTTTTAAAATTAAAGACTTAGGAATACTTAAGTATTTCCTTGGCATAGAGGTGTTATATTCTGATGAGTCAATTTGTTTGTCTCAAAGGAAGTATTGTCTTGAACTGCTTAATGAGTTTGGATACTTAGGGTGTAAACCAGTGAGTACACCAATTGAGCAGTCACATGTTGTTACTAGTAAAACAGATAAAGATAAACAGTTTTTGGAAAATATTAATGGTTTTCAAAAACTAATTGGAAAGTTGATACATCTGTCTTTAACTAGGCCTGATATAAGTTATGCTGTGCAGTTTTTGAGTCAATATATGCATAAACCATGTCAGTCACATCTGGATATTGCTTTAAGGTTATTAAGATACTTAAAGCAAAATCCAGGAAAGGGTGTTATGTTCAGAAAAATAGATAATTTTGATCTATCTGGTTTTGTAGACTCAGATTGGGGTAAGTGTACTGTGACTAGAAAATCTGTTACTGGTTTTGGTATATTTCTTGGTGGTACTCTTGTTTCTTGGAAAAGCAAGAAACAAGGTATTGTTTCAAGATCTACAGCTAAGGCTGAGTATAGGGCTATGTGTTCAGCTACATGTGAAGTAATGTGGATTAAGAACATTTTGTCTGAATTGAAAATTATCTGTACACTGCCTATAAGATTATTTTGTGATAGTAAATCTGCTATTTCTATCTCTCAAAATCCTGTTTTTCACGAACGAACTAAGCACTTTGAGTTAGACTTGCATTTTTTGAGAGAAAAAATAGCAAGTGGCATTATTGACCCACAAAAATTGCTTCTGAAAATCAGATAGCAGACATTTTTACTAAAGGTTTAAATATTGCACAACATGATACTTTGTGTGAAAAATTGGGATTGTTTGATATGTTTGCTAATTGAATTATGAGGGGGTGTTAAAATAATATGCCTTGTATGTAATTCACTTCTCAAACATATTTGCTATTGGGTTATTATAATTGTTGGGCTGTTATTCAGTTGTAACAGTTTGTTGAGGTTATTGGGCTGACAGTTGGGCCGTTGGCCTTATTCGTTTAAGTCGGTTTGTCTCAAGGGGCTTAAGTGTAAATGCAGGGGCTTTAGTGTATATTCTCATAAAGTTCATGGGGCTGCTTGTTTGTTTTGATTGTTCAGCTATATAAAAGAGGAGAGAGATTGGACTGATCATTATTGGAGATATTATCTAGGGTTTCACTTTCACTTTTCTTATCGTCGCTCTTGTGGTGTTCAACTGTGTTGTTCACCGGAGTTTCACCGGAGTTGAAGATCATCATCATCCAGTATTATAGATCTCAGTGTTGAGATCTTGGTTGTATTTTGAGATCTTGTTGATCTCTGTTTTGGTTTTACTTTGTTTGTATTTCTGTTATGTTCAACAGATTCTTCTAATCTGTTGAACTTGTATTGTATTTCATATAGATCTCAGAAGTTTGAGATCTAGGGTTATTGGTTGGGTGTTTTTGGTTTGGGTAATCAATAAAAGTTTTGTCACTGTTTTTGTCATTATTTCTGGTGTTTTGTATATTCCTGTTTGAGGTTGTGTTAGATCTGTACCAATTTTACACGACTCATATAATATTATACGACCCTAATATTTTCTCTATCTATACAAGCCTATAGCATTATACGACCCTATACTTGTTATGTCAGATTATTCTATATGAACCGTATAATTCTAGACAACCTGTGTAAAGGGTGTAAAAATAAGATTTTAGGGAACACCCTAAAATTAATGTGCATACTTGAAATGTTACATCTTTTTAGGCTTTTGAACAACTACTTTTCAAAGAATAACCAAAAGGGCAAAAATTATCAAATAAACAAACTTGAAAAGTGTTAGATATGGGTTATTGGACTGGGCTAAAATAACCTAGTCGATTTAGAATGGCAATGGGCTACGTTATATAGAGTGGGCTTTTGAATACCTTCGGTTTTTCCTTTTACCTTTTTTCTTAGAATGATTTTTCTTTTTGAAAAATGTCTCTCTTTATAAATTTCAGGTGCTACGAATTGTGTGCCTGGCTATCTTATATGAAGTTCTCAAATGTGGACAATATATTAAGGTGCAATTGTACATTGGTTAACTTTATGATAATTTATAATTCCGGAATATAGTGATACTAGTACATTGGTTAACTTTATGATAATTTATAATTCCGGAATATAGTGATACTAATTTATTGAAATAATACTTTATATATTTTATTTCATCTGCATGCATACGTACGTATGTATATAACAAGTGGTAAGTGAAATTTCTTTAATGTAATTAGTTTGCACATGTACGTACTTTTAGGTGTCCAAATGTGTAAGTATGTGTATAACAAGTGGTAAGTGAAATTCCTTTAATGTAATTAGTTTGCACATGTACGTACTTTTAGGGGTCCAAATGTCAAATCAAAGTTCGAGGATTAAATAAGGCACCTTCTATATACACATTTCTATAATCTTATTTTCGCATCCGTATTGTATACGGGCCGTATAAACTTATACGGCCCGTATAGAATACTTTTGTACAGAAATAAATGCAATTGAATGTTTTTTTTGTTTTACATGTATACGGGCCGTATACAATTGTATACGACCAATATAATGTTATACGGCCAAATGTGTTTACTTTTTGTGAGGTTTTGGGGTTTTAAGTTGTATATGAGCCATATAATGTTATACGATCCGTATAATTTTTTTTTTGTTTTTTTTTGTGTAAAACCGAACAACCGTTTAATAAGTTTTAGTAATTCTTTAGATAGCGTTTTTAGTATCCGGAGTTTGTTGGGTGGCGACGGCGGTGGGTTGTGAGAGTACGGAGAGTATGATTGCTGAAAATTTTCAGTATCCGGAATTTGTTGTTCACATATTCGTGGGTTGCAGTTTGGGAAGATGACCGAATAGAGATCATAGCCAACCTAAATCCACGAATTCCTGCGTCTTGTATTTATCAACGATGTTCTGATATGGAGTTATACGTTCCTTATAAAAGTTCTCCCAGCTCGCTACTGATGTATGCCGTGTGGGTTATCGCCAAAACCCAGCCGATATTCGTCTGTTAACTACCGGATGGAGTACTTTCCTGAACCTAAAAAAGCTTGTTGCTGGTGATTCCATCGTGTTCAAGCGAGCAGGTAATAGTGAACTTTACCTCGGAATTAGACGTGCTAAAAGAGAGGAAATCGGTGGGAATAAGGTAATTAACAAAGGATTCATCGCGTATAAGTTGGTTTATGGGAACCGTTTCTAGCTAGGGTTTGTTGGGTTGTTTGTAGCTAAGGTTCAGAATGCTTGAATTTTTATTATAAACACTTTGGTGAAAGTTATCATCTTTTGGGTCAAGTGAAGCAATGAATGGAGAAATATATTTTACTTATTTTATGTTTAATATATGAAGCATATTATATAAGTTTTTAGATGGTGTTTGTAAGGTTTAATTGCCTTGTGTAACTTTGATTGACATCTATATACGAAACTAGATTTTTCGAGAACTAGAAAAGGAGAGAATAAGCAACGAGATTCTTCGAGAACTAGAAAAGGAGAGAATACGGAACGAGATTATTCGAGAACTAGAAAAGGAGAAAATACGGAACGAGATTCTTCTAGAACTAAGGAGAAAATACGGAACGAGATTCTTCCGATGCTCACACCGAGTGATAAACAACGCTGATTTGGAATTGGAGAACCGTTGTGGGTGGTAGTTACCATATCCATTAGGCTCAGTAAACATGATCGTAAGCAGAATTAGATTCTTTACCATATTCATTATTACAAATTAATGTCCATGAACCATGAACCAACTCAACCCTCTTTTGTTACACATATATACCCACCCACCCATCCACACACACCATTTCACTCACACTCTTCACCTTCTTCCACTGAAATATCAACAATCTTCTGCCAGAAAACAAACCGTCATGGTTGAAGCTTTTGGTATTTATATAATATCCATTAAACCCTTGAATCTCAAAGCTTCTCCTTACATTACTCATCATTTCCTGAATACGAGTTCGTTAAGAACTGCTAAACCATTAAGTGCTGAACCTATAAAATGTCTGAACCATTAAGAGTCTCGTTAAAAGGTAAACAAACAACCCCTAACATTTATTTAATTAAAAAAAATTGAAGACGATCAAGTTATTCGAAGTTATCTATGTTCATCATCTTATTCGATCCGGTTCAATGATTATTTAGGTGTCATGTATTTCTATGTTTTATGAAATAAAAAGGTTTTGCATTTTATATTTCTATGATTTATCCAAAAAAAATAAACACCCGAGGCATACCGAACCAAACCCGAACCCAACCTGATCCATACCCGACCCTACCCGAACCCGAAAATAGGGTATTATAATACCCGGGTATTAGAAAACCCGACCCGAACCCTACCCGAACCCGGGTATATAGGGTATACATTTTTTATATAAAACCCGGACCCGGACCCGACCCGGGTATTGTCAATACCCGATTTTGTAGAACCCGATCGTACCCGAATTCAGAAAACCCGATTTGTGCACCACTAGGATAGCATGAAAAAGCAAAAAGCGCACGGTGGCATTTTTGTAATTATCTGCTTGCAGGTTAATCATCAAAATTACTCTACAAAATAATACTATCGATTAATTTTGATCTTGTAGAGCAATTTTCTAAAATGTTCTTGTAGAGTAATTTTGATCTTGTAAATTAATTTTGATAAAAATAACTATACTTAATCAAAAAAAACCCCAAAAAACCTTACCCCACCCTCCAAAAACCTTTAAAAAACCTAAACCCCCCCCCCTCCCCCAAACTAAAAGCTAAAAACTAAACCATAAAGCTAAACCCCAAAACTAAATGCTAACAAAATTACTCTACAGGATCATTTATAAAATTACTCTACAAGATCAAAATTACTCTATAGGATTATTTGTAGAGTAATTTTAAATTGTATATTGTTTGATAAACTTGCAGTGTAATTTTGATGTAGAGTAATTTTGATAATTACTCTACAAGAACATTTTACAAAATTACTCTACAGAATCATTTGTAGAGTAATTTTGATAGTTACTGATAATTACGAAAATGTCACCGCGTTTTTTTGTTTTTTCCTTCAGTTCGTACGTTTTGTACGTTAAAGTTATTTGTATTTGATCTTTTTTCTATATTTTATAACATAAATTCAGTTAGTTTACATATATGTAATTTAATAAAATATTTATATGTTCAGTTATTCCTCCTTAGATCTACTGGAAGGTCTTCCTAGAAAACACGAAATATGTAGTTTTGTGATTGGAGTCCCATGAATAAAGAAACACCCCATAGATATGAGAGTGGGTTGAGAAAGTTATGAAATTAAGATGATTTTAGTATCAAAATGAATGATATACCAATCGTACCCTTAAATCCTTAATCCTATTAAGGTATCCCTTAACCTTCTTTTTATTACAAAAATATCATTTAGTGATTACAAGCACTAATCTACAATAAGTTAAATCTTGATAAATTATATACATATCATAATTGCCATGATAATATAAAATCTCAAAGATAATTCTATATTTTCAATAGAGAAAAATGCAATTTGCGTCCCTGTGGTATGTCCCAAACATCAACCTGAGCCCCTAAATTAAATTTTTGGTTTTTTGAGCCCCTGACCTTATGAATTCATAACACTTTGAGTCTCTGCCGTCAGTATTCCGTCAGTTTGACCGTTTGAGGCTTGTGAAAAGTCCATAATACCCCCAACCCTTAAATAGCGAGCTTAATAAATTCATTACTTCATTACCAGTTTCATTATCATCACCAATTTCATTATCAACACATCATCAAATAGCGAGCTCTCCCAACTCTCAAGAACATCATCACATCTTCAACAGATCTCTTCATCATCTTCATCGATCATCATCATCATCTTCAACAGATCATCTTCATCATCTTCATCGAACATCTTCATCATCGAACAGATCAGGTTCATCTTCATCCTCATATTGATTTTTGGTTTGATTCGATGATTTGAATGTGTTTATATTGTGAAAAAAAGAGGGTTGATTCTGTGTTTGATTTTGGGTTCCATTCGATGATTTTTGGTTGATTTTGAAAAAAAACAGAGGGTTGATTTTGGGTTTGATTTTGGGTCCCATTCGATGATTTTGGGTTCCATTTGATGATTTGCGGTTTATTTTGAAAAAAACAGAGGGTTGATTTTGGGTTTGATGTATCAACAGAGGTTTTGATTCTTGTGGGTTTAGGGTATCAAAACAGAGGGTTTGAATGTGGGTTTGAATGTGTTTTGGTTTTGATTCTTGTGGGTTTAGGGTTTGGGGTATCAAAACAAAGGGTTTGAATGTGGGTTTGAATGTGTTTTGGTTTTGATTCTTGTGGGTTTAGGGTTTACAGTATCAAAACAGAGAAGGCTTGAATGTGGGTTTGAATGTGTTTTGGTTTTGATTCTTGTGGGTTTGAATGTGGGTTTGATGTGTTTTGGTTTTGATTTTTGGTTTGAATGTGTTAGGGTATCAAAACAGAGGTTTGAATGTGGGTTTGAATGTCTTTTGGTTTTGATTCTGGTTTGCATGTGTTCCTCATTTGAATGTGTTTTGGTTTTGATGCTGGTTTGAATGTGTTTTGTTGTATCGAATCAGTTTCAGATTGAATGTGTTCCTCATTTGAATGTGTTTTGGTTTTGATTCTGGTTTGAATGTTTTTGTTGTATCGGATCAGTTTTGGATTGAATGTGTTCCTCATTTGAATGTGTTTTGGTTTTGATGCTGGTTTGAATGTTTTTGTTGTATCGGATCAGTTTTGGATTGAATGTGTTCCTCATTTGAATGTGTTTTGTTGTACAAAATGGATGCGGACGTAAAGATACGCAAAACACCAACTACGAAGGCGAGAACACTTGACAACCTCCTAGAAGATGGCGCGGTGCACATAAGGAAGTGATTGATATGAATGAACACAACCCCAGTGGCAGATATGTAATTAGCGAGCTCTGGAATTTCATATCTACCACTTGGGTTATATTCATTCATATGAATGAATAAAACCCCAGTGGCAGATATGTAATTAGCGAGCTCGCTAATTACATATCTGCCACTGGGGTTGTATTCATTCATATCTGCTACATTCCGAAGTGCACCCGTCAGTAAAGATCCACAATTGCTTGTGGATCTTTGACGTTTTGTCTCTGTATTGTATGTTACGGTCTTTTGTTATCGAGTCTGTAAGTTTCGTCAAGTCTACGAAGTTGGTATGACGTTTTGTCTCTATAATGTATGTATTAAAACTTTACATTTAATATACAGTTTACGCTTTAATATATACATTTAATTATTATATTGCATTTAATAGATTGCATTTATTTAAAAATAAAAGAGAATTTAGGCTTTAATAATTTGATATATATAGTATACATTTAATTATTATATTGCATTTATTTAAAAAAAGTTAATTATTAGATTGCATTTAAAAAAATAAAAATAAAAGAGTTAATTTAATTTGAATTGACGGTTATTAGATTTCTTAAGAAAAAAGCAAAAAATGAATTTAGGGGCTCAGGTTGATATTTCACTCATACCATAGGGACGCAAAGTGTTATTAATATATGTCAAAAGACGGTCTTACCCCTGCCTCAAACAGTCAAACTGACGGCAGGGACTCAAAGTGTTATGAATTCATAAGGTCAGGGGCTCAAAAAATCAAAAATTTAATTTAGGGGCTCAGGTTGATGTTTGGGACATACCACAGGGACGCAAATTGCATTTTTCTCTTTTCAATATAAAAAACATTGAAGATTATTTAGAGTAATGTAGAAAAGTGGAGAGTAGACTTTGATGTGTGGATTTGTTTTTAATGCAAATGGTTAATACAAGTGAAAAAATGGTTTTAGTTTTTTTAGTTCACTTTCCCCACGCCCCCCACGCCCGCCATCCCCTCTGAGGCCTCACCCGACTCCTGTTGTTGCGGTGTTTATGTCCTGTTCCGGCTAAGATGACAACTTTGGCTCCCTGTTTGGATTCCATAACACATAGTCTTAGGAAAAATAAAGAATTAATGGAGAATTACCTTAAGCAGAATCTAAGAGAGGCTCTTGGAACCCTAAAAGAATTAGGAATGAGGCAGAAGATAGGAATTGAAAAACTCACAAGAAATGTAATTTAGAAATTAGGGATGGTAACGGGTTGGGTTTGGGACGGGTTTAGGTAATCCTAACCCCAAACCCGGTTAGATAAGCTTGTCCCAAACCCATTCCAAAATTCGTCAGGTTTTAGCAAGTAAATACCCATCGGGTAACGGGTATACAGGTGGGTTTCGGGTAAACCCGTAAATTAAAAAATATATATATCTGTTGGGTATACCCGAGTCAAAACCCATCGTGTATCTATGAGTTAACTACTAATAAGTTACATTTAATATTATCCCCATAAAAATATATCAAATAACTATAATGTATATGAAATAAAATACCTATATGTATAAAAATGGATGTGTTATATATATATATATATACGTATTAAAAAAGTATAAAAGAAATTAAATATGGTATACAATCGGGTAAACGAGTATACTTTATCGGGTAATTGGGTCTGATAAATGGATATCACCAAATCTCAAACCTGCCCCAAACCCGCGAAAAAATAAAAACTAGTCCCAAAAAAAGATTAACCGACCCCACACCAATCCCACACGTGTCGGATTTCGGGTTTCCCCGTCAAGTTCAGGTTCGATTGCCATCCCTAATAGAAATACAAATTGAAAAATTTACAAAGTGGCATCGATTGATTAAGAAACAACGGAGTGAATGTTGAGGAAATTATGAAACTTGAAGAATGTCAATGTCAGGTGGTGAAGAAACACCAAACTAATCTGGTGATTAGTTTGTGGTATGTGCATCAACAAATAAGGTTAATCATCTTAATCCTTTCCAAGCTGTAGCCGTGATCTTCCTGCAAAACACTAAACACCCTGTGAAGCTCGTTAAGAGGAGGGGAATAGGGGGGGGGGGGGTTCTCCTCTTAACCACTCTTCAGC
Source organism: Helianthus annuus (assembly GCF_002127325.2). Taxonomy (NCBI): domain Eukaryota; kingdom Viridiplantae; phylum Streptophyta; class Magnoliopsida; order Asterales; family Asteraceae; genus Helianthus; species Helianthus annuus. The sequence goes on along the minus strand of NC_035441.2, from coordinate 142,137,312 downwards.
GTGAGAATAAGTATGCGTTTTGAGGAAATAAGTGTATGATTAATAGTGAGAGAGCAGAGAACAGAATGAATAAACCTGTAGGTGAAGGCACCTATTTATAGCCGGAGTGGTGAAGAAGGAAATGGGCTGATGGGCCTTGGGCCTGGAGTCGACAACAAGGAATATCCTTCTTGTCCCCTCCGCAGCAACTGTTAGTGCTTCTGGGTAAGGAGGGAGTTGGCGCACGTTGATTGGATCCACGTGTTCAGACCGTTGACCTTGTTGTCTCTCTGCCATCAGCAGCTGAATGGAGATCGTGGAGTAGGTGTCGGCACACGCTGATTGGTGCCACGTATGTGTCCTTGTGTACTCTCCTGTCTCCTGTACGATTGTTAATCGTGGAGCATGATCGAATACAGCCTGTTGGACGCTTATTGGTCCACTGCTCTGCCACTTGTACCTTTAGTATATGTTCTAGTATGACCTGAGCTTCTGTCCTCCACGCGGCCCATGGGGGAGACCCAAGTCGCCAGCGCAAGGTCCAAGAAGTGATGGCCTTTTTCTAGGAAGCTAAGTGTGAAATCTGGCATTGTCTTTGCTTAGACCTCGCGCGCGGCTTTGGTTTCACCTGGTTAGCTAGCGCAGGGTTGGGAAAGATGCCAGATTATCATAATAGAAGTATGGTCCCGCGCACGACCTGATTGGTCGGCGCAGGTTTTGGGACCATACCCCTTCAGGTGGAGTGCACACAAAATTGGGGCCAACTTTTTTAGATTGGTGATTTTTATTGAAATAATGAAAAAGTATATATATTTACATGACTCAATTTGCATCAACTTAAAATGAAATATTCTAACATTTTTAAAGGTGCAAGAGTCTAATAAGGGTTTGGTCTTTGCGAGTGTTAATAGTTCTTTGATCAATTTACGACACAACTCAAACATTAGTCCTTTTCTGAATGGTTAACTCATACATCATTTAATTCTATTTTAAATCTACACATACATTCACCATGATTCCTCAACCCTCAACCACATATATGGGGACGCATACTTACTAACACACCAAGATACTGCTAGGCTATAAGCCCTTTGATAATCAAACAGAAGCAAGTTTTGGGTGTTTAAAAACATTAGTTTCATCTTCGGTCACTTCAACAACATTGCTTAGATGTTAAATTAGGCAAGTCATTGTAGAACTCAAATGAACTAATGGTGTTTATGTTGATGGTTGAACATTGATGATGGGTACCTAACTAATAAAATAGAATTATAAGTATGATCCTTGTGAATATTATGTTTGGTTCATCTTCAAGTTAGGGTTCTACTAATTATACATATTTATAATATATATATGTACTCCCATTTTAAGGTATTTTTTTATGACTTTATCATTGAAAACACTTATCTAAATTGTTCCTATTTGGTAGTTGCGGGTTTTTAGGGACCTGGATAAAAAGAAGGAAAAAACAAGCAAAAACGAGGCAAGAATCCAAAATTCTATGAAAATAAGCCAAGTACCATATAGGCACGGTTTGCCAGGCTATGGGCACATCCCTACATATCATTCTAGAAAGTACAAGTCAACCCTATTTTGGTCATCAAAAGTCTACGATGTGCGAAGGAACGACCGTGCACCCCTTACTCTCGGTTGTGGAGGATAAAGACAAGCAATGGATGTTTTGAGATCCGACAAGACTTACACCTTTTGAAGCCCTAACTGGAAAACTACCCATGCATGACCGTGCACTATCTTAAGCACGATCGTGCCTTCAACTGAAAAGGACAAAAAGGACCGCGAAGGAACCGTAATAAATTTCTTGTTATATTCTTTCAATCTTAAGTTAGCTATTTATTGTGGGTGTTTCTTGGGTCAATTGTTATCCCGTTATCAAAGACTTTAGTTCCTTTAGTTGTATTAGGAGCAATATGAGGAAAAAGTGAAAATTTGACAAATTTAAAAACAATAAAGAAGAAATTTCAGGAATACAAGTATCAGAAAACACTGTGTTAGAGACAAAATTAAGAAATGATAAAGCACGAGAAATGGGATCTTTCAAATTGACACACCTTTGGTGTGGTCTAATTTTCCTATTCGGTTAAAAGTGTTGGTGACAAAATCCTTAGAAAAATATCGACTAATTAAGGTTTTTGAGTGTTGTGAAATTAAATTGAGTGTATTTGTTAGGTAGCTTATATTTTCAAAATGAGATTATAATGCAAAAATCAAACTCTAAATCACCTCAAACAAAAGAAGTTGTAGAATAGGATTGAACATAACTCAAAATGAGAGGGTGAAGAACATGGGGCATACTCAGGAGACCAACGCGTGCTATGACGGTGAATAAGATTATTTGCGAGACGTATAAGTAAATGATATTTCACAATATGATCTTAAAGGAGTAGGGGTATGAGTTCTCACCGGTCCACATTAGGGATCCGGTCTACAACCTATTTTTGACGACGCAGCGTTTGCGGAGTTGTTGGATGTTGATACGCATTATCGGCTTAAAAATGATCTTTTTGTCCATATTGCAGCTCAAGATGTACCGCACCTTAGGGAAGAAGACGATGTGTAGGATTTTTTTTCATTTTTTTATTCGTTTGTGTTGAATTATGTATTTTTAAAATTAATATAAATACGAAGTTTATTTTCTATATAACATCTAACTTTAATTAAATAAAAAAATAGTTTGCAGTATGGGTAGGCACCACCATCATTAACTAGTTAATGAGTACTTTGAGCACTTTTTGATGTGGCGAATGATGGTTGGTCAGGCCTAGGGTACTTACCCTTGATGCACTTCCACAACAAAGAGATCCTATACAGAAACGAGAACTCTAGAAGCCATTAGTTATTTGTTACTTACCGAGAACGGTGAATTGGTGAGCCATAGTCTTATTTCGAATTTTGAAGTGCAAAAATTCCTTAAAGTACACAACTTGTTGCCCGACTACCTGCTATTGCTTTATAATTGCCCCTTTTTCGTGTGGAATGATATTTTTCATTTGTAAAAAAAATAAAAAAATAATAAAGTACGCATAAGATGTGGAAGATCAGATGAGGTCATTTAAGTCTGGTTTGGTTTGGTTTTCAAAATTTCCTGATGATAATTGGATGTTTTCAAATTCCATTAGATTCTTTGAATCGAAACGAAGCATACATAGTATTTAGTCAAGCTACCCACATAGAGTAATCGCTACATATAATTGATATATGATTGGGAGTACACGAAAACTTTAAACATATAATTGATATATGATTGGGAGTACACGAAAACATTAATCATAATCATAGTCATAAATGTAAACTTACACGTGAATTTTAATCATAATCATCCAATATTGGTGGAAGTAGAACACAAAATAATATGAGTTGGTGCATATATTGTTTAAATCTTAAGTAACGACAATCTATCCAAAATTAAACGTGTTATGTATTTTTAACACGCAACTTCGTAAATTAAAAATTAAAATAACCTCCCACCTTCATCCGTACCATTGCGGGGACAAATAGATCGAGCTGTACTCAACAACCACCCAAACCTTCCTTCCTTTATAAATCCACCACCTCTTCCTTCCCCTTTCACCTTCATTTTGTTTTCCACATCTCATGAGACCAATACACCCTCAATATACATCACCAGTTCATTTTAGTAATTGTAATATTCAAGATTATTATGGAGTCTCCAACGTACTACCCGCCTCCGATGCATCATTCGTCTCGCCCAACCTTAGGCTTTCCGCTCGGTACCGCCTTGCTTCTGATTGTTATTTTCAGCCTCAGCGGCATATTCTCTTGTTGTTATCATTGGGACAAGCTCCGTCACCTTCGCGGTTCATTGTCCGACCAAGAACAAGAAGATGATCATCACTCCACTTCCAATTCCAAACCTAAACCTACCTACTCGGTAAGTAAGTTAGTTAATTCATAAAGAAACACTACTAGAAAACTAGGCAATCACGACCAGAAAAAAAAAACAATTGCAAAATTTGCGACCGAAATCATAAATGTCGCAAAATTAACGACCAACCCAGGTTCGGTCGCAAACCAGGCACACAACGCTTGTGGCCTAGCGGTATCAAAGTGTTTAGAAAATGTGTTTTTTTTTCTTTCAAATGGTTGAGGGTTCTAGTAGACTAGTCATGTGGTGGACAAACTTTGTTGATTTAGGATTTAGGAGTAGGTTTAATGGGTGAGTGAATTAGCGTTAATTAATTTGATTTGTTTTTAATTAACAGGAGAAATTACAAAAGGAGAATGAGAGTTTGCCGGTGGTGATGCCGGGAGACCGGATTGCAAGGTTCATAGCCATGCCGTGTCCGTGTGAACCGGCGAGACAAGAAAAGGTGAATATTGTAGAACAAGTTCACAAGACTCCTAAGCAACCGCATGTAGCTGTCACAATTTCTTAATCATACATTATCAATCAATTTCCTTTGTAAATATTTATTATAATATATTTGTTTCATTACATATTATAAAATCAACATATTTCTATTTTTCATTCTTCACTTTAATAACTCAAAATGGAATTTATTGGGCATATTTACCTCTCTCCACTTAATTCATATTTATTTAGTAGATACAATTAGGAATCTACTACTTTATTTGGTTTTGTTGTATTTCTATAGCCATGCAAATCGAATATAATTGAAAATTTAATAAGACATACTTGCAATACAAGGTGATACACGATTATATTAGTGTAGAAAACTTGAATAAAGCAATGATTTATCTTTCTACTATGATATCACACTTTAAAGAAATACAAGATTCATGATTTTCTCGCATATTATATAATTATGTATTATGAATATATATATATATATATTATTCAATCCGTTACTTAGAGCACCTACAATGCTGCAAATATGACATGGTCTGAAAAAACGAACCCAAGAACCGGACTAGTGCATGTTGCGGAGGCCATGCCACGCAAGGGTTCCCTCCGAGATTCCGGGATGGCTATGTGTGGGTATATGTGGGCTCCACACACAAACAATATTTTTTTATATAAAAAATGGAGTGAGAGGCGAAGGTTTGAAATGGTTTAATATTAGAGGAAAAATGAAAGTTTTTTGATTGGTTTGAAATCTGATGTGATAATTAAGATGACAGTCTTAAAGTCTTATGCATTGTGGGTGCTCTTATCGCGAGTCCACGATATATAATTTTACTTCTAATTTGTCCTTTTTTAGATATTAATATGCTCCTTTTGATATTTTAGAGATTTAATGGAGAGTCCCACTTGTTTCGATTTGTGTATTGGACTATTGGAGTGTGTTTGGATGCTTGATTCTCTTTTAGTTGAGTGTGGTCTTACGTATTTATCGAGCAAGTTTTAGTTGAGTGTGGTCTTACGTATTTATCGAGCAAGTAATAGTTTTTCTCTATCTTTTTCTTTTAAGGATTATTGGATTTTATTACCCTTAATTATTGGCTATTGGCCGCTGCCACCCTCAACTATCACTTTGACGTCTGTCACCCCCCAACTTAACACTTAGTGTGTTCTGTCACCACGTCGTTAACTGATCACTAACTTTTAATCATGTTACTATATTTTTTTGGGTGACATAGGGATAGGAAGGTTTTAGGGATCTTAGGACACCTCCAAAAGTATAGTAACATAATCAAAAGTTGTTATTAGTTAACGACATGGTGACAGAACACACTAAGTGTTAAGTTGAGGGTGGCGGGCGTCAAAGTGATAGTTGGAGGTGGCAGCGGCAAGTAACCATATTTAGGGGTGATAAAATTCAATAACCCTCTTTTTAATGTAAAAATATATTTTCACGTGGTTAATTTTACTGTCTAAATGACACTAAAATAATCATTTTATTCACTGGTCACTAAATAATGACTAATAAACTATGGTTTTTCTATATACATTTAAACTGTTATTTAGATAAAAGAACTTAAAAAACATAATATATAAATTAATAATGCTTATAGTATATTCCGATATCTTGTTAAAATAGCACTATTAAGAAGTTGAACATCACGTCTTTGTCAATAAAGAGAATTTTAATTCCAAATGACGGAGAAGTTACCGAAATAATTAGTTATTATAATGTCGTAATTGTAATATCCCAATAGTTATATATTGATTTTATAATTGAAAACTACTTTCCTATGAGGGGGCTGGGCACTCCTTAGATAGGGGCTTACGGATTCGAACTAGTGCCATAATATCGCTGTCACCTTCAAGGATAGGCAAGGTGGGTTGGTTAAGCTAGTAGGTTTACACGTGCAAAGGTTGAGTTTGTTTGAGAATGTTGTTAACCTTGGGATTGGTGAGTGACTTTTGATTGGTTAGAGCATTTAACTTTTTAAATTAGAAAAATAAAATAGTTTATGGTATGGATATGTGCCGTCGAATTTTAAACTAATAGATACTTTGAGTCAAATTTAACATGACACGTGTTAGTTGGTTGGGGCTAGGGTTCAAACCCTTGAGTGTCGATTCCTCTCTGATAAAATTATGTATTGAGTTTTTAACCAAATTGTGTGTTATTTGAAAATTATTTACTAAATGAATGTTTAAAAAAAAAAATATTTACATAACTAGTTTTTTTCTCAACAACTTATCAAACTTCTCTTTTTTTCTTTTTATTATATTCGTATAACTTGTCATATTTACTTACATACTTTTTTCTTTTACTTTTTATTCAATTATTTTCTTTTTCTTCTTCGCTATTATGCTAGTTTCACAACATGATTTAGTTTTCCTTTACTCGACACTTGCTTTTCTGATTAGCCTCTGTTACTAAAATCCTAATGCTTCCATTCTTCCTAATCTATTGTGCTTTCATGACTGTGAAACCTTATGGCCAATCCAAACAGATGGGAACTCATACCTCATTTTAGTTGTTCACTTCACGTCATCAAACGAGTGATTTTCACCGACGTATCACTAAACAACATCTCAAAATTTAATAATAATAATAATAATATTAAAAGGAAAAAAATTAAATATTCAATAGACACTTTATAACATTGGTGAAAGTCATTTTCAAGTTAGTGAAACATCCAACGGTGATGTTCTTACACATGGCTGGTTTTCTCATGAACTTTCATTTAAGGATTACCAACCATTCTTAACTTCACCAACGGAATACTAACGGGAAACAGAAACGTGAAAATTAAAGAGAGAACTCTTGAAAGAAATTTTTGTAATGAAAGACATTACATTAATGTTCCTGTTATTATGAATTGTAATTTGACAGGTAGTACCAAATCTTCCAAAATTGAACACTGACAACTAATTTAGTGTTCAAATCAACAAAAGTGCCTATTGTATTTTGCTATATGATCCGTCTCTTTGAGACTTATCCTTCTATTACTTTTGGGCCCGTAATTTCACTTCTAGCTTAAGTTATGCCATTTTTTTGTTACGGGATCTTTTTAGCCCCGTATTCCTCTATCTAGATGGTTGAGTTTGCTAACTCTTGAATCAAGTATGTATTTTACTGACGGAATCGTTTGTCGTTGAAAGTCATTTCTTCTATAATATCATCGTAAATTAATTATACCAAATTATTGCATAAGATACTTTGTATTATTTAAAATTAAATAAAATAAACTCGAATAACATATATAGTAAACTATCTAATCGGATATCCATGATGAAAAAAGCACAACGTCTTAAAAGTATGGTTGTGGAAAGATATTTTTTTGTTTAGATTAATGCTGAAAATGACTTGCAAAGGTTCTTATTCTGCCGTTCACACCAGATTGTTTTTTTTTTTTTTTTTGGTATCCACTGGTATTCAAGAGTGTATTCCATAATTATATGTATTTAAACCATATTAATATTCTTTTTCTCTCTCTCTCTGTATAGCACACAGGTGCATATATACAGTTTTGAAAAGAAAAAAAAAGCTGGTCCGATAATTGAACTTTATTGTATTAAACATTATAGCCTAGTGACATCTTGGAGGTGAGATAAGGTTTAGAGACCATTAGGTCCTGAGTTCGATTCCCACAAGAGGGTTTTTCCCATATTTAATGGGTTTCCTCCTGAATTGGTTTATAGGCATTATAGCCTAGTGGAGATGGATATGATCGGATGGTTCCGTTGATGACACGATGATACTCTAGTTGTCCGTTAGTGATCCAAATTTGTCATTAAAAAAAAAAAAAAAAAACAAATATCACATACTCATAAAAGTTAGCATCGCTATCTTATTTTGTCGCACACCCGTTAAAAATGCACTTAATTAAAAAAATCAGGTGTGCATAGAATTGCAGCTATAGTGAATAGAACAAACCTAACATTTAGAAAAGTGAAGTATATAGTCTCAAGTGGTCGTATTCCTTAGACCTAATTTATCCATCAAATCAAACAAGGTGCTACTCCACCCACTCTCACCTCTTTATTTTTCATCTTTTTTTTTACTTTGATTTTCTTGCTAAGAAAATCAAAAGTAAAGAAAGTGAAGAGAGTACAAGAACACGAGGAGTGGAAGATCCAAATAATGTCTCAATTTTTTGACGTTTTATGTCATGTGGCAGTCCAGTCAGTAATTAAGCATTATGGAGCGTTTTTCTAAAATGAGTGTCGTGGGGATGTAGGCATTGTGCGACATTATGTTAAAAGGGGTGTAAAAAATTAAATAAAAAAACCATCAAAAAAGGGTATTGGCCAACCAAAAAGTAGAATACATGTCATTGGCCAAACAATTCAAGAAGAGGCGTGAAAAAAAGGACGCCATATGCTTTAAAAAAAACGCCCCAGGGTCGGTTGATGGACGTTAAGGGGCGTTATTTTGGGGAAAAAAGCCCCTAAACCCCCCACTACGGGTGGTCTAAGTGAGTTATTATTAGGGGGGTCGGGGCGCCCCGTGATGAACCCAATATCACGCGTGGTGGTCTGTGATACATTGTCGGCGCCCATCTCTACAACGCATGAACCTTATTACTCGTGGCCACCATGACGCGTGAAGAATTGAAGGTACCGCACACAATGTTCGATGGAGATGAGTGTGTGGTAAGTGATGGGCACCTCCACTAAAATCCATCACTAGTGATGGAACCAAGTTCGACGACATAGCGTTTGATGATTGGGTGTCGTGAGTGATGGAAAGTGGAGCACTCCTACCCCTTAATATTATATAATTATATTGTTAGTTTGTTACGATTTTAATAAAGTTTGCAGTTAACATTGGAATCCTTTTAAAAAATAGGCGACGAGTAAATATATGAAAAAGAGAACCAAACACAATCATATTGGACTAATGACGTATATTTGTTTGTGCGGATGTTAATTAAGTTTGCTTCTTGACTTCTACCATGTATTCTTCTCACTAGTAAGGTAATTACCATTGGGTTATTTTTTATAGAGTAAACTGCAATTTTACCCCCTGAGGTTTAAGCCAATTGGTACTTTTAGTGGCGGATCCATAAATTTTTTCTACCGGGTTCCTTTTGGTAAATTTTCACTAATTCTCACAATTTTTTTAAAATCATATAAAATTTCCACTAATTTTTTCATTTTTTTCCAAACCGAGGGGGTTCCCGGGAACCCCCAAAACACCCCTGGATCCGCCACTGGGTACTCTGACCTCCTTTATGGAAATAATTGCAATTTGCCCCCCCCACCCCCCCCCAACGTTGATGTTCTGTCGGCAGGGGGTAAAATTGCGACAGAACATCAACGTTGGGGGGGTGGGCAAATTGAAATTATTTCTATGGAGGGGGTCAGAGTGCCAATTGACTTAAATTACAGAGGGTAAAATTGCAGTTACTTTTTTTATATTATGTAACATATATTGAAAAAATTTATGCATTTTTTGTATCTAAAAGATGGGTGATACCTCGTATTTGTAGACAATAGATAAGAGAGTTGATTCTCATAATTTAACATAAGTTGTAACTTTAGTCTAGTGATTAATACTCATGCTAGAAGGAGGTCGTGTGTTTAAACCTACTTACACCATCATATATTTTAACACAAAAAGATATATTCTCATACTTTTTGTTTCTTGTATGTTTGAATATCGATTTGTTTTTTGTTTTATTATTTTTTTTACACCATCATATATTTAACACAAAAAATATATTCTCATACATTTTGGAATTTAGTAGTAGAGCCATACTAGTGTAGTTAATTTCCAGCTCATCTAAGTCGCATATTATTGTTTTTCGAATACTACTACATTGGAGTATTGAAGTGTAGAAATTTGCATTAATTATTTTAAGTCTAAAGACAAGGGAGAGCATTTTGCTCGAAGAATTGTCATTGATGTTTTTATGGGAATAATTTATATATTTTTTTATTTTAAACTGTCGTGCTCCTTCATCGCTCCGCCACAGGGGGTGGTGTTCAGCCGCCACTCCCTCACAACTCTCTCTCTCTCAGTCGTTGTTTCGTTGGTTGGGGTTGTTGACACACCGGAATCAGTTGGCGCCGCCGTGCTCCTCCATGGCTCCGCGCCTCTGCCACTCCCTCACGGCTCTCGCTCTTTCTCTTTCTCAGACTCTAATCTCTATACATGAGCTTGGACAGCCAAGATTAAGAAACGTTGGTTGGTGTCTCTGTATTCAAGTTGGTTGGTGTGGGTGAGGTGTCAAATATGTGGACAGCCAAGATTAAGACACGTAAATGATGAAGATTAAAACACTATTCATTCACTTCTCTTATTAATAGATATAAATTCTTGTTGTATTCTAGCAGTTATGTTGTTATATTTTATGTTAATTTTTTTTAAGAAAAAACAACCGCTATGTTCTACGAGCAATATTTGGGTCGGTTGAGGGGCCTTGGTGTGCCTCCAAAACGCCAGGTCAGGCAATACCATAACATTGCCTAAGGGGAAACTAGGATTTCTGGTAACTAACCCAGTATAGACATCTCCAACTAATAAATAGGTTGGATGATTCTTGGATACATTTAATTTTTAAGTTGGAGGTTTCTAAATGCTTGAAGTTTTGATTTTACTCTATAAATCGGTGTTAAAAAATTTTGGTCAGTTGGTCACTAATCGCTATGTTTATTTAACCACTCACCCAATCCCTAAAAACATGTCACGAGATAGCCATTTTTCTCAAACCACATTGTTTTAGAAAGTTTTAGGCATTTTCAAGCCTATTCAGCATGGCCCTAATACAAAAACAAGGTGACAACCATAGAAAAAAATTCACGGGTTCATTAGTGATGATTATAACATATGTTGGTCTAAAAGTTGGGTTTAGTATGAGAAGTCTTGCGTTGCCATGGAGTTCGGACTCTAGAGACTTTGATGGTTAGAGCGAATTTGTGGCACGTGTTTCGTTGGCTGAAAATTTTGATAAATAATCAGGCAGCCTCCTTCAATGACTTGCTAGAATACATCAACAATTTTAAGTGCTCGAACAGATGGAAAAAAGTGGCGGGCCTCGTCTTCTACACTACGCTTTGATGAATTTGGAAAGCTAGAAACAATCTTATTTTTGAAGGGATCAAGTTTTCGGTAACAAAGGAGGTGGACACAATCAAGGAAAACTCGTTTCTATGGCTCAAGCAAAGATACCCTTTCAGCAACCTAGATTGGGAGAAATGGCGAGAGGTTAACATCCAAGATGTAATCAAGTGATTGTTTCGTTTTTGCCCTTGGTTCTGTCTTGTTTTTTTATCTTTAGTAGTATTGTCGGGATCCCCATATTTTTTCTTTAGTTGTATTGTCGGGATCCCTAGCTTCTTGTTGGCCCTATGTTATATTTTTATCTTTGAATAAAAATGGCCGTCGTTTGAAAAAAAAAAACATATGAAATGAATATTTACACAAACAATTGTGTTTATAATCTTATAAAATTGAAAGAAAATGACGCAAGAAAAGTGCAGGATGGATGTGATGGTGGGAACGTACGGATGTGAAAGAGTTGAAGAAGACGGGGTCCGGCACCAAACTTCACATGGGAAGACAATGGCTGGTGGGTAGGGTTAACTTATTGGGAGGCTCATCTTATCTCAACACTTACACTAACTTCATCTATGATTCCAACTTATATTAATTCAAACCGGAAAACAGCAAAAGTGTTTCTAATAGTTTGGGTTTTCTATTCAGAAGGGAAAGACGGCGCAGTTTGTTGCTCGTCTACCTGCTATCATTATGTAATTTAACCTGGTGATTGGAATGATAGTTAAAGTGATCATAGTGTGTGAGTAACATTAAATTTCATGGTTTTTTATAAGACATAGATTCCTTTTTTTATATTTTCTTTGATTTATTCACTTACACAACTTCAAATAGCACAGTCGAGTGAAATCAACATTAACATCAACTCAAACGTAAGCTTGTTATAATACAACTCGGCTCAGAATCTCAAATCCGAAAGTTGAGCTCGTTCTCAAGGCGAGTCTGCTTGTGGCTTGATGACTTGGCTTGTTCGTTATTATTGTTGTTATTATTATTAATTTCTAATAGATACGTATCACTAACAAAATTAAAACACAATACATTAGTCTGACTAAATTCTAAAATTGCTTTAACTCTTTAAGGAGTTTCCTACACCATTACAGAGTTTAGTTTTCAAAGCTACACAGATTATTCAATAAAAAACAAAATCCCAATAATTTTTCAAACATAATTACACTTATTATTCAAACAAAAGCGAATACCTAATAATTCTTGAAACATAATTGCATTAGTTATTCAAACAAAATCAAAGCAAAAATTTAACAACTCTTTAAACATTATTATTATTATACATACATTTAATGATTCTTCAAACATTATTCAAACAAAAGCAAAAGAAAATTTTATAATTCTTCAAACATCATTATTACTATATATTAGTATACATAATAGAATGGACCTAGCAATAAGAGTAGATATTAACATTTAATATTATATTATAATAAGTTTTAATATATTGTTATTTAGTTTTTCTTCTCCTTTTCCATTTTGATTGTATTGAATATAGCGTTGCTATATACTCATTTTTATTTACGATTTGATATAAAATTCATTCAAAATTTACTGTGCCAGTACCTTGATGAATCGAACCGATTCCGATCAAACAACATCGATACCAGTACTATCGGAAATAATATATGCCTACAATTTTTATGGATCGCGTGCATATCATTTTGGGCATATCACGACTTTATTATTATTATTATTATTATTATTATTATTATTATTATTATTATTATTTTGAGTTTTCTTATTCGGTTGCTTTAACAAGTGCATGTAATGTACCAAATCAATACCAATTGAATTTCCACCGTGTAGCGCAAGTTAATCCCAATAGTTACATAAATTATTAAAACAAAAACCCAAAATTTATAAGAAAAAAATGTATTCCTAAAGATGCATGGTTCTTCAAACGAAACCTAAATGAATGGTAAACTAAACTCTAAAGGGGTGAAGAATCACTCATAATTTCGACATGTGAAATCAAGGTTTTATAGATATAAGGCAACCCATCTCAGTCTCTCGTGATAACTTAGGTTTCTTTTCACCCTCAAATGTTAGATTTGTCTTCTTTTACCCGTATACATAGACATGTCTTCCTCTACCTTCATTGATACGATGCTGATTGACAAGTTGGCCGACTCATACCAAACTAGTTGAACAATGTTAAACTAGAAAAAAAAAAGGCCCAACTTAAAAAGGACATAACTTGTACTACATTGGAGTTACGTGGCCATAATACTAGATAAAAAGATCATGACGAGCTGGATCTTGTTGCAAACACCCAAAGGCAATTTGGCCTACCTATCGGACTCAAATTCCATCATATGGAGCCCTGATTTTAGCATTGGCAATTTTCCCCAAATTCCGCAATGTTCATTTATTTCGTTTTTATCATAAGGACACGTGAATTTTGAAATTATATTAATTCACCCTTTTCTGTGCACTTAATTTCAATCTTATTCTGTCAATTTCAAATATTCAAATTTCGCCAAACGTGTGAAAAATAGCTTTTCCCTATAAAAGGAACATGATGTAATAGTAGTAAGATGTCGACGGTATTTCGATTTTCCTATCAAAGAGTTACATGTTCTTTGTGCTCCAGCTTTACATCATCCGTAGTGGTGTAGTGGTCAGATAATAATGAACGGAAGAACCATAACTCACCACCACAGAAGGAAAAACGTAAGAGTTTCTTGGGAAGGAAGAACACAATAGTTGTTTGAGAATGAAGAATGGAAGGACAATTAGAGAAGGGATCACTAAGAGAGACACGTCGAACATGGAACGATAAAGGTGGGTAGTGGAGTACATGAAGCGCCTGAAGAAGGGTGTAATCAAGGGAATTTAAGAAATTAGCTTTTGCTCTTCCTTAGATAGGCTTTCTACTTAACATTACTTGTGTTAAGCTTATCATATCTTATATTAACTATGCTCCCTCAATAACTTGAGCAACCTCATCTTGGGTTGAAGCAAACTCAAAAATTTGTATGAGCCAAATCAGTTAGTTTTTAATAAGCTACTTATAGTGAGTTATGAACTACTATTTGGTTGAACATCCTTTATCTCTATTTTTTGACTTTTTCTTTCCATAATATAAATTCATATTATCATTCTAGTGGCTGATACATACATGAGGATTACAAATACCGTTGATGTGATTAAGTCTTTTGAAACAAGCAAATAGAGGATATTATAAAGTGTACTTGTATTGTGGACTTATACTCTACACCATGGGTATGTTTGGTAAAAGTAACTGGTGGCTGAAAGCTGATAGCTGATGGGCAGTAGCTGTTAGTTGTAGCTTTTTATATATATACTTGGTGTTTGATAGAGTAGCTGAAGCTTTTAATAAATGTATAAAATGATCAAAATAGACATAACTAAAAATTTAATAAGTTTGTGTAGTAAAAAGTTCACTATGTTTAGAGGTTAAAATAGTCATTTTTTCCCTAAAAGTCTGTAGCTCCTTCTAAACGCTACTAGTAGGAGCATTCAACCAAAAGCTTCAAGCTTCTAACCTAAAAGCTTCAAGCTCCCTCAATCAAACAAGGTTTTTTATTGAGTATGAGTTTTTTCTTAAAAACTTAAAGCTAAAAGCTTCTAAAAGCTGCTAAAAGCTTCATGCTAAACATACCATATCTACTATCTAATACTAAGTCTTTAATATATAGAATAAACGTGATATGTACAAAAAGTGAGATAACACATGTCGGTTTCATATATAAGATTGATGGTAATTTTGAGCACATAGAATTACGGGTGGAATAAACACATTCGTCGGACCTAACCTTATCATTTAAGAAGAAAATGACTAACAAGTTCAACTGTCATCATTACTAGATATTATAAAATGATGTTATTCTTCAGATATATTAATATTTATTTCGTTAAAGTTGTAGTGGATTACAAATTTGCTTTATTAGTGCTCGGATTCACCGCAGAAACATAAGGTACAAAAGTTTTTGTACTTTTTACAAATTCAGTATTTTATTTTTCACATTTATAGGTATAGTTGTAATATAAAATCTTAGAAGAACTGTTTACAAACTTGGTTTTCAAATAAATAAATAAATAAATAGTTAGTTTTGGTTTAAAAAAATAAGCTTATATTAGATGTTCATATTACAAGCTGAACAGGTTGCCGTATCATAAATTCATATCGAACTGTATCATACGATTTGGTTGTGGTCCAATGTTTCTAGCTTTTAAGTCGTGATTCGGTTCACTTTGATGATTTTTCTTTTAAGTTTCGTCACTTGGACATGTATATCATTTGTACCTTATTATTGATTGTTGTAAATATAAATGTAATAAAAGATGACTATATTTATAAACATGAAATAATTATATAATTTTTCTTTGATTATATACATAAGGATAAACTTGGTACCATCAATTTCCTGTCTCTTTCTTACATGAAATAATTATATAATTTTTCTATGATTAAATACATTCGTACCATCAGTTAGGGGTGTTCAAAAAATCCGGATCCGAAACCGAATCCGAAATATCCGAAAATCCGTATCCGAAATATCCGAAATTTCGGATATCCGAAAATTCGGATATCCGAAAATCGGATAATCCGAATTTTCGGATTCGGATTCGGATATGAATTTCAAAAATTTCGGATAATCCGATTATCCGATATCCGAAAACTAATTATTTTTTTATAAATATATATATTATATGAGCATTATATTTTGTTTGAAGTATTGTAAAAGTTAGTAAAAAAGTAGTAAATAATTGTATTTGTGTGAATTTATGATTGTTTTTAGTTTTAAATGTTAGAAATTTATAAAATCGAATATAATTTTAGTTTTAATCTATACACGAAACGGATTTTTTGATTTTTTTTTTATAAATTCGGATATCCGTTTGGATATCCGAATCCGTATCCGAAATTTCGGATATCCGAAAATCGGATATCCGAAATTTCGGATACGGATTCGGATATCAATATTCACTATCCGAAATTTTCGGATATCCGGTTTTCGGATATCCGAAAACCGGATAATCCGATCTTGAACACCCCTACCATCAGTTTCCTGTCTCTTTCTTACATGAAAAAATAATCAAGATATTTCAAACTGATTGCTATTTGCTACACTTTTAAACGTAATAAGTACGGCATTTTTTTCTATAATTAATTAGAATTAGAAACACGAAAATTGTTAGGGGAAACTTTTTGCAAATTTACAAGTGCGAATAAATTATGTATTGGTTATTTTATTATCGTCAGCATCATCCTTAATCTACACACTTATATCAAATCTAATCAAATTGAAAAGAGAAAAATTAAAGATGATTAGAAATTGAAAGAAAATTAGGTATATGTTTGTAAATCTTGGAGCAAAAGGGGTTGTAGATTAAATGTCATCAAACCACACAAGAAAATAAGAGCTGTTGAGTGGAACCTTTTTCCTTTTGTCCAAAGAGGTTTTATGGTGGGAATCCTACTAGACTTGGGAAAAAACAAGTGATGTCTTTGTCTAAATGATCATATTCAAGTTGGAATCTTCGTACAAACTTGTACTTCGTTCATGCTATAGCCTTCTTCAAACCAAATCTTGTGAATACAAACTTTTAAGTATAAAGTACAGTTAGCTTAGACAAATCGTAATGGTGTGTCATGCACTTGCCACATCACCCTTAGCAACCCCGTTACACCCACACCCATTTGTTGATCGGGTTGAAGCCATGTCGTTGCCCTCTTCCATCACTCCCAACTTGTTTACAACGTCTTCCTTAATTTAAAGTGGTTCAATGAAACCATTACACACTTTAGAGAAAAAAACAGTAAGTGAAAGTCCTCCTGTCTACGTGGCAGTCACTTTTTACTAGTTCACTACCATTGCGGATTGTCTTATGTATATCTCGAGTTTGTGGATGTATGTTTGTTGAGTGTCCACAACTTACTGGGTGAACATTTTCAGGGCAACTTTGTTTGTATAGTTAAAAATGTCACATACCAGTTTGATGATATATAAGCCAATATGACACCGGAACTTATCGATTTGGTTTTTGGTATAAAATAGTTGTTTAATTATATGTAATTAATTAATAATACAACAAAAACTTATGAAATAAATACATTTTTGTATGATGTAAAATCCATAGATAATGTTTGATGAGCTCAAGTGGGTACCCCAACCTCATAATTGGATATTATTCATGGTTTTTGATGATCATCCTTTTCAAAAAATTAGGTAAGCAATTTTTGCTATACAACTTTCGTTTATGGACTATACAATAATTATATCACTAACCACTCGTTTATTATGGAGGTACCACCTTTTAAAGTATTCTGAAAACTTTTCATTGGATGATGTAATATTGATTATTATGATTAAACTAAGTGAACATAGTATCAAATTGACATAGATGTTATAATGCATTTGCTTTACATAGTTGGCACAAAGAATATATAGTTGAATATTGTTCAAGCTGTACTCAAGCATTTTATGTACGAAATATTATAATTTAATCAATAATACATTTCAAAGGTTGGAATATGGAGAGTTTAAATTTATGTTGCTTGCTTCTTGGTAGTATGTGAGTTTACTAGTTTAGTATAACTAGTTTAATGCTAATATAACTAGTTCAATTTAGCAAACTCACCAAAAACAGTTTGATAATCTTGTGTATTCGAATGAAAGCTTGCTAAGTTTGCAAGATGTTCAGGGGACAATGGAAACATAATATGAAGAACAAGAAGATGTTAAAACCTTAGTATGATGATGATCTTCCAGTGAAAATTGCGGTTGTTCATGGCGGTGATGATATGGCGGAACTAGAACATTAACTTAGAGGTATCTCAAATTTTTTTTCACCATGCATATAACTGGCTTTGGCAATTAGACTTATTATTTACAATCTTTAATTGATTTGGGCTTTATAACATAAGATTTTTAAGTTGTAATAATCTTATAACTGATTATTGATTTGGGTTGGGCTAAGAAAGTAGGAACTAATCTTATAAACTGCAATTTGGGCTTACATACTTTTTTAGGGGTGTCCTCGTAGTTGTTTAGGGATATCCTTATTATAAAAACTAAAAAAAAAAATTACACTACCGATAAAAAGTTGAGCCATAGCCCGTGCTACGGCTCGTTATACTTAAGGTCCGCCCCTGATGATGACAATCCTTTAACGAAAGATGAATTTGTTATCGATCTAGATGATTAGATAGTAGAGATGAAGATTGCTGTCGAGGAACAACTACTAAAGAATTAAGATTGCAAAACGCTAGTTCTAACTCAACAAAGCCTAACATGTATTTTTAACATCATTTTCATATCAACATTTAAAAGATTTTCACTATCTTAAATAGAAAAGACTCAAATTTATTTAAAATAGCGTAGTAGGATTATAATAAGAATCAAATAAACAAAAGTTATCAAAGATGTTGGTTCAGCGGTCAAAAGGACTGTTATCCCTTTAGTGGAGACGCAAGTTTGATTCTCGCTTGAGCCATTTTCGAGGGATATCATCTGGGTGAATGGACGAATCGGGGTTTTAAACCCGGTTCAAATCTGAAAGGGGGCAAGGATTTATGGATTTCATCTGGTTCCCGCGCATCAGGAGGGCACGATCTTATGGCGGTCGAGGAGTCGACCTTGGACATAGCACCGAGCAGGGTGGGTTTCACGTGAGATTCTTTGTCATTCAAATATATATATATATATATATATATATATATATATAAAGAATAGTTTCAAAATGTTTCTATTAAATTGCAAGTTGTTTCCAAATATGTGGTACAAAAGTAGCCCGACATATGAAAAGATAACCAAGTGACGAGCAAACAACACATAATGTGACCTTCATGGCAACATGACAAGTAAGTCACCTAGTGAATATCTAGATTTCTAGATCTATGAAGTTTCATGACTTCATCAACCTTTATCCAACAACAGTTTAAAATATTTTTTTGTAGGTTTTAGTTTAATCCTTAGTCATATTAACAAAACTAAAAATCATTTAAAAATCAGTGGCGGAGCCACACTTTGAACAACGGTGTCGCCCGACACCATTGAATTTTGTGTAGCAAATACAACGTATAATAGGAAAAATTCGAGCGACACCATTGTTTTTTCACGAGCGACACCATTGTCTTTTTATAAACGTCACCATTGTGTTGTTTTCTTCTAAGAATTACATAATAAACAAATTTATAATTCAAAAATTAATCCCAGTTACTTGAATTTAATTAGTATACTTTAAATCATTAGAGATCCATGCTTAATTTTAATTTTTTCTAATCTAGTAAGCATTATAGGCACATGTCTAATTGGTTTTGTTTCAATTGTTTAGCCTAACCGGATGTTTGATGATCGTTTGAATGATGTTTGCACTTGTTTGTTATAATGAAAAAGAGGTTTTTTTTTTTTTTTTGCAAGTTGCCATTGAAAACATTATGAGTCGTTTTAAAAAGACGAAAATGCGTACAGAGCAACTATTAAATGACACATTTGATATATTTCAAATGACTTTGTAATGTTATTATGTGTTTTTATTCAATGACATTGTACTTTTACTTTGATATTTGGCTATTTGCTTTTATTATGCGTGATTCAACCCGACTAGATCCGAACCGATCCAAAAAGTTCGACTTTGGGTTACTATTGTAACACCCCGTGTTTTCGAATGTCAAAGTCAAAGTCAAAGTCCAAGTCAACTTTGACTTCTTTGACTGTAATTAGTCGATTTTGTGTTTTATTTGTATTATATGGAGTAAGTGTTGTCTAAATAAAATAATCGAATTTTTAATCAATGCGACCGATTTACGACTGTGAATAATAGGAAGTAACAATGCGATAAAGTTAATCAATCGATAATCAAGTTAATCAAATCAATCGATCGAACTCGAGACTCGAACTATGCGGAACTGGTGTGGTAATACTTACGTGTGTGTGTGCCTTATGTGTTACTTGTGCATGTTTACTTTATGTTTTGTGTGGTATTCAATCGAATCAATCGAAACTCGAATCGAAACTCGAAAAGCAATCAAACTCAATCGAAACCGACATCGAAACGTGACTTATGGATGATTGTACATTAGATATAGTAGTTGGGACTGAAAGTAATTTGACTAGGAACTCTATCGTATTCGTATCATCGTCTATCGAAATCGAAATATCGAAAACCGTCGCGAAACATTCGAAAAGGGTTGCTGATCGAACAGGAAGCATCCTGATCGAACAGGCCAGCCGATCGGCTAGCACTTTCCTGGCCGATCGAGCAGGCCATTCGATCGGAGATCCTGGCCGATCGGTTGACACTTTCCTCTTTTGGAGCCTATAAATAGCTCTGTCATTGTCACTCTTTCCACTTTTGGAAAGCTCTGACCGAACCAACCTTGTTGTTCACCTTTTCTCAGATTTCTCTCAACTCCGGTAAGTTTTCACTCTAATTCTTGTACGTTTTTTATCATTACATGATTCTACACCTTTCTAACTTTCAAAACCTGATTTCTAACCATGAAATCATCAAGATCTAAGTGTTCTTGGGTGATGTCATCATGGTGTTCTTGAAGAACATCATACTTTGGCCTCATTCAACCGTGAATAGCTTAGATCTGATCGATTTCCACACAAACAAACTAAGATTTGTAAAAGTCTTAACATTTTCATGGTAAAAAGGATTGAAAGAAGGAATTCCAACTTTCTTTCAACTCTTTTACACTCAAAACCTTAGCCCGACATGCTCGTATCATCATCCAGTGGGTCTAGCCTGTCGTTTTTGCCCTCACTGCAACCTTTGCGGTCATTTCACTGCGAACTGTCGCTATGGTCCCCGTCAAACCCCAGTTCAAGCTACTGCCAATCAAGCTCTACTCCCCGCCCCGCAAGGCCAACAAGCAGCCCAAGCACCTGCGGTCATTGCTCGAGTCTGCTTTGCATGTGGTGACCCTAACCACTTTGCAAACAGGTGCCCGAACAGGGTGGTTAAGCAAGAGCCCCAGCAGTCCCAGCAGCAACAACAGCAGCCTCAGCAACAGCAGCAAGCAGCCTATGCCCAAACCTTCAACATCAATGCCCGTCAGGCTCAGGCGGATAACAACGTGGTTAATGGTACGTTCCTTGTGAATGGTATTTATGCATCATGTTTGTTTGATACTGGAGCCGATAACTGCTTTGTGTCGTTTGAATTCGAGAAGCTCCTTAGTCGTAAGCGCTCTTATCTGTCCTCGTCATTCGAAGTCGAAGTCGCTACTGGAAGAACTGTCGCAGTTAACTCTGTTCTTCGTGATTGTACTCTCGAGCTTAATAACCACATCTTTCCAATCGATCTTATTCCGATGCAACTCGGAAGTTTCGACATCATAGTAGGCATGGACTTTCTTCGCGAAAACCATGCTGAAGTTGTGTGCTTCGAAAAGATGATTCGATTCTCGCTCGCAAATGGTGATCTTCTATGTGTATACGGTGAAACAGCGTCGAAAGGTCTCAAGCTCATGTCATGCGTTCAAGCCAGCAAGTATCTCCGCAAGGAATACCGAGCCTTCTTGGCCAACATTGTAGTAGCGGAGAAGGAAAAGAAAAAGAAAGTTGAAGTCAAAGATGTTCCAGTGGTCCGTGAGTTTCCTCGGGTGTTCCCTGACGATCTCCCCGGACTGCCGCCAAGTCGTGATATCGACTTTCGTATTGACCTCATTCCTGGAGCTAACCCCGTTGCCAAAGCTCCTTACCGACTCGCTCCATCCGAAATGCGGGAACTCTCGAACCAACTCCAGGAATTGCTCGAAAAAGGCTTTATTCGCCCAAGCACCTCTCCTTGGGGCGCGCCAGTCCTTTTCGTCAAAAAGAAGGACGGGTCGTTCCGGATGTGCATCGATTATAGGGAATTGAATAAGCTAACCATTAAGAATCGATACCCTTTGCCTCGAATCGACGACTTATTCGATCAGCTGCAAGGTGCCAAGTGTTTCTCGAAGATCGATCTACGATCAGGCTATCATCAATTGCGGATTCAAGAGGAAGACATCCCCAAAACCGCTTTTCGAACCCGATATGGCCACTATGAGTTCGTCGTTGTGCCGTTTGGTTAAACTAACGCACCCGCGGTCTGTATGGATCTGATTAATCGCGTGTGTAAGCCTTTCTTAGACCGTTTCGTCATCGTGTTCATTGACGATGTCTTGATCTATTCCAAATCGAAAGCCTAACACGCGCAACATCTACGTTTGGTTCTCGAGTTACTTCAGGGGAACCAACTCTACGCCAAGTTCTCCAAGTGTGAATTCTGGTTAGAGGAAGTTCAGTTTCTGGGTCACATCGTGAATAGTCAGGGAATACACGTCGATCCCGCGAAGATTGAAGTCGTCAAAAGTTGGATTACGCCTAAGTCGGACTAGCAGGCTATTATTGACGATTTATTGAAGGATTCTCCAAAATCGTTGTGCCGCTTACCACTCTTACTCATAAAGACAAGCCTTTTGTGTGGGGAACCGCACAAGAATATGCCTTTCAAACCCTCAAGCACATGCTGTGCAACGCTCCGATTCTTACGCTGCCCGACAGAAACAACGATTTCATTGTCTACTGTGATGCTTCCAACCTTGGTCTTGGTTGTGTCCTCATGCAGCGAGACAAGGTTATAGCTTACGCATCTCGACAGCTCAAAATCCACGAGAAGAACTATACAACCCATGACCTCGAGCAAGGCGCGGTTGTCTTTGCATTAAAGATTTGGCGACACTACCTGTATGGCAATAAGTGTACAATCTACACTGATCACAGGAGTTTACAACATATCTTCAATCAAAGGGAACTTAATATGCGTCAACGCCGATGGGTAGAACTCCTCAACGATTACGACTGTGAGATTCGCTATCACCCAGGCAAGGCGAATGTTGTTGCCGACGCGCTCAGCAGAAAGAGTTACGTGCTCAGTATTCGAAACGTTCAAGCCCAGCATAACCTCAAAGCCCTTATTCGCGAAGCTCAGCATGCTTGCTTTAACGAGCGTACATTGAAGAGAGAGAGGATCTATCACGACGGAGCTCAGTTAGTAAGCAAAGCTGATGGGATATTCTACTATCTGGACCGAATTTGGGTCCCTAAACGGACCGATTTGCGAAAGATTATCATGAATGAAGCCCACAAATCCCGATACTCCATTCATCCCGGTGCTGACAAGATGTACCAGGACCTGCGTTATAAGTACTGGTGGCCGGGCATGAAACGGGATATCGCTCTCTACGTTGGAAGTTGCTTAACTTGCGCAAGAGTCAAGGCTGAACATCAAAGACCTTCTGGCTTACTCGAACAACCGCCGATAACGATATGGAAGTGGGAGAGTATAGCTATGGATTTCATAACGAAACTCCCGCCCACGCCATCAGGTCACGACAGTATTTGGGTTATAGTTGATCGTCTAACCAAATCAGCCCACTTTTTGCCAATACGAGAAGACTACAAGGTGGAACGACTAGCCCAAATCTACACCGACGAGATCATTTGTAATCATGGTACGCCTCGCGATATCATCTCTGACCGTGATGCTCGGTTTACTTCTCGGTTGTGGGAAACGTTTCAGGCGGCTATTGGTACGTCGCTTAATCTGAGTACTGCATTCCATCCACAAACCGATAGACAGACTGAAAGAACAATCCGTACTCTTGAAGACATGCTCCGAGCGTGTGTTATAGATTTTGGTGGTAGTTGGAACAAACACCTGCCACTAGTCGAATTCTCGTATAATAAAAACTATCATGCCAGCATTCAAATGGCACCACTCGAGGCTTTGTATGGAAGGAGATGTCGATCGCCTATTATGTGGCACGAGATCGGTCATTCGCAACTAACCGGTCCCGAGATTCTACAAGAAACGACTGACAAAATCCACCAGATTCGAGACAACTTGGTAAAAGCTCGAAGTAGACAGAAAAGTTATGCCGATAGAAGACGCAAGCCCCTTGAATTTGACGTTGGCGACTACGTACTCCTAAAGGTATCCCCTTGGAAGGGTGTAGTCAGATTCGGCAAGAAAGGGAAACTGGTGCCTCGATATGTTAGACCTTTTAAGATTCTGGAAAGGATCGGAAAAGTCGCCTACAGACTCGAACTACCGGAGGAACTCGGTAACGTCCACCCGACTTTCCATGTGTCTAACCTCCGAAAATGCCTTGCTGATCATGATCTAATCGTACCACTAGACGATCTTCAGGTCAACGAAACCTTACACTTCGTGGAAAAGCCTGTCGAAATCATGGATCGCCAAACCAAGCAACTCAGGCGCTCACGCATCCCTATCGTGAAAGTCCGATGGGAAGGTAAGCGAGGCGCGGAGTTCACTTGGAAACTGGAAAGCGACATGAAGGCCAAGTACCCGCAGTTGTTTAAATAGATCTGAAGCATCAAATTGGTAAAATGACTCACGGTGATGTGCAGCTTCGAGCCTAATTTCGGGACGAAATTCCCTAAACAAGGGGAGGCTGTAACACCCCGTGTTTTCGAATGTCAAAGTCAAAGTCAAAGTCAAAGTCCAAGTCAACTTTGACTTCTTTGACTGTAATTAGTCAATTTTGTGTTTTATTTGTATTATGTGGAGTAAGTGTTGTTTAAATAAAATGATCGAATGTTTAATCAATGCAACCGATTTACGACTGTGAATAATAGGAAGTAACAATGCGATAAAGTTAATCAATCGATAATCAAGTTAATCAAATCAATCGATCGAACTCGAGACTCGAACTATGCGGAACTGGTGTGGTAATACTTACGTGTGTGTGTGCCTTATGTGTTACTTGTGCATGTTTACTTTATGTTTTGTGTGGTATTCGAATCAATCGAAACTCGAATCGAAACTCGGAAAGCAATCAAACTCAATCGAAACCGACATTGAAACGTGACTTATGGATGATTGTATGTTAGATATAGTAGTTGGGACTGAAAGTAATTTGACTAGGAACTCTATCGTGTTCGTATCATCGTCTATCGAAATCCAAATATCGAAAACCGTCGCGAAATATTCGAAAAGGGTTGCTGATCGAACAGGAAGCATCCTGATCGAACAGGCCAGCCGATCGCCTAGCACTTTCCTGGCCGATCGAGCAGGCCATTCGATCGGAGATCCTGGCCGATCGGTTGACACTTTCCTCGTTTGGAGCCTATAAATAGCCCTGTCATTGTCACTCTTTCCACTTTTGGAAAGCTCTGACCGAACCAGCCTTGTTGTTCACCTTTTCTCAGATTTCTCTCAACTCCGGTAAGTTTTCACTCTAATTCTTGAACGTTTTTGATCATTACATGATTCTACACCTTTCTATCTTTCAAAACTTGATTTCTAACCATGAAATCATCAAGATCTAAGTGTTCTTGGGTGATGTCATCATGGTGTTCTTGAAGAACATCATACTTTGGCCTCATTCAACCGTGAATAGCTTAGATCTGACCGATTTCCACATAAACAAACTAAGATTTGTAAAAGTCTTAACATTTTCATGTTAAAAAGGATTGAAAGAAGGAATTCCAACTTTCTTTCAACTCTTTTACACTCAAAACCTTAAAACCGAAAGAAACGGAGCTCGAACCAACTAACTAATCATTCTAATAGTCAAGGGGTTCAAGATTCGGATTCTATCTACGAGGTTCACCGATTTCGGGTTAAACACCAAACTACCGTTCCGAACAGTTCACCGGCCGGACTTGGGAGATTCCTGTCTAAACCGGTGGAGCAAGTAAGAACCCACGTTCTACGGTTTAACTCGTTGTCAGAATACCTTAAAATCATGACAAATAATCAAACAGCCAAGTGTTAGACGAAAGGCCGACCAGGTCAGAATTACTGGCCGAACGGCTAGGCTGTTCGAACGAACAGCCCAGCCGATCGAACATACCAGCCGACCGGCCGGGCCAGCCGATCGGCTAGCACATGGTTCCGCACTTTTCAAACTTCATGAAGTATGCTATTGACGAAGTGATGTTCGATCGAATACTCTACTCGATTGGTAAACATTACTCTTCGGATCATGAGATACTATGCTTCAACACTTAATCGATTTTGCAACTCGTTCGTAGTATGGAATGCAGCCGATCGAACAGACCGTTCGATCGAGTGACATCCGGCTGAGAACTACTTCTGAAGTTCCTAACCGATCGGTTAAGCCGGCTGATCGAACAACACGTTCGACCGATCGACCTGAAAGGTAAGAACACTTCAGTGTTCTCAAATACTACAACGAAAACTTGAAAAGTTCAAACCATCATACACAAATACATCGAAGGAAGAAGCAATCCACTTGAATGGTCCAGCCGATCGAGCCTACTGGCCGATCGAACAGGATTATTCAAACGGACTTTCAAGCCGAACGAACAGCCCGTTCGATCGAACCTGCTGTTCGATCGACCAGGCTATTCGATCCATTTACACTTGTTTGCAATTCCGCGTTACTCATCGTTATGCTATCGAACTATTCAGGCTAACACTACTCTCAGCGCTCCCTTCAATCCATAGACAATCACTGTGAGTATACTCGAACCCTTTTTGCTTTAGCACTTTTGGGTGTTACATACGTTACCTATCAAAATCACAAACGAACACACTATTCAAACTATTTGAACGCTAACCGATTGCATGTATTACGTGACTAAATGATGCTTGTTGTTATGTTTACACGTGGAATGCTGTCTACCTGCCTTAGCAACGTAGTACTATAGTTTGGACTCAGCACCCGTTCACACGGGGGTTGTTAAGGACAATTACTTGCATGGATTACGGTGGTAATCATGTATTGCGAACTATCTCAGACAGTCATCCCGCAGTCGTTGGTATCGATAGGTCCATGTCGATAATTAACATGCATCATTTCCCTCTGTGTACGTGCTGGTTATGCGTAAACTATTCGAACTCTATATGCTATTATCAAACTTGTATGCTCACCTTTACATTTTATGTATTGACTTTATTTTAACGTATGTGACAGGTATTTAAGGTTTTTGCTTGCTAGGGAAGTGAAGCTAGAATAAGTCTCTAGAGGCCCCAACAAATAGTTGTCT
Source organism: Helianthus annuus (assembly GCF_002127325.2). Classification (NCBI taxonomy): domain Eukaryota; kingdom Viridiplantae; phylum Streptophyta; class Magnoliopsida; order Asterales; family Asteraceae; genus Helianthus; species Helianthus annuus. Next base: position 142,109,930 of record NC_035441.2, on the reverse strand, counting down.
GTCAAGAACAAGCTGCTAGTGCATAGTTGTCTGTAGATCTTGTCAGTCTGGGTCTTTAGGGGCATTGAACAATATTTATGATTAATTTGAATCTGAGTTGTCGGAACAGGATTAATTGTTTGGATGTTATCTGCAATAACTTGTTATTTATTCGGGATACGGTATGGGACGTATCATTTTAAACTGAATTTGTATTAATAGTTGTTGTGGAAACTTCTGGACAATCTGTTTCGCTCAGTGCCGCGCCCCGATGATTCCGTTATCGGTTGGGGTGTGACAACTATAAACCGAGGTATCCATAAAAATGACACCATAGGAAAAAATTTCTGGCTACGCCACTCAGGGCCGGCCCGGAGGGGGTGCAGGGTGGGCCACCGCACAGGGCCCAGTCCCTCCGAGGGCCCAAATTTGTTTTTTAATTATACACTAAGTGTGTATATAAACATTCTGTTTTAAATCTGTTAACAATCTAAAACTTGCTCTGGTGGTCTTTGTGATCTATTTAAAATAGTTGCATCAATTTGCTCAAGTTCGAATAGTGCATAAAGCATTTCAGCCTATTTTATTTCTTTTTTCTTCCCATTTCTTTCCCATCTAATATTTTCATTTTTCTTTTTGTTTTTTTTACTGTTTTTTTTTCGTTTTCTTCTCCCTGTTTTTAAATCTAGATTTTCTTTTTCTATTGGAAACTTTTCTTTTTCAATTAGAAACCGAAATCTTTTATTATTTATTATTTATTTTGTTTATTATTTAAATTAAATACAACAAAACAATTTTTTAAATGGTTTTTTCCTTTAATTTTTAAAAAACGAATAACACGAACACGCATTACGATTAAATTTTTTGGATTTTTTATTTTATTTGTCATAACGAGTGTATCAAAACAGACAAAGTCCCCCTTTTATATTTCTAACTTTTTATATATACATATAATTTTTTTTTAAAAAGTTATATTTTTACGGCCATTTTTTTCATTTAGTCTTATGTTTTCTAGTTAGTATATACATATGTACTGATTCAATTATATATTTATCTTCTCTTTATACCTATGTACTTATTCAATTATATATTTATCTTCTTTTTCTTTAAGTTTGAGTTATTGACTTTATATTATAGGGGCCCGTTTTCTTCTATTCGCACAGGGCCAAAAAAATTTTACGGATTTTCGGAGACGGCCCTGACGCCACTGTTAAAAATATGTGAACCCTTTAAACGTACACCTATAATTTAAAGAACACTTCTTACATACGGGCCAAAAGTAAGTAGTAGTAACCATAACATGATCTACCAACAACTAAGGAAAATGCAACAATTATCAACTAAAAACCAACTGGGGTGTCCCAGTTGGCCAGCCTCATCCCTTCTTTCAGTAGAGCCCCGGGTTCGAGCCTTGGCAACCCCAAGCATTGAATTCCTGGTGGGATAATCACCGCCAGGCAGCTATGGGGCTGAGCTAGCTTGCGTGAGTTGAAATACTCCGGCGGCCGGGAGGTCCGTGCACTAACCCCCCCCCCCCCCCCCAACAATTATCAACTAAAAATCATTTCAGTGTAGTTCTTCTTAAAAAAAAGAGAAAAAAAAGAAAAAAAAGAAAGAAAGAACAGACTCGCATAATAGATAGTTTCTTCTAATTTTGCTAATCTAGAGTGGCTCATGTATCCCTACAGGTCCACATAATTAATATACTTTAGACAAGTTTGTCGATTATGCTTCGATGGTTTATCCGGTTCACTCATGTTCTACAACTTTATGTAGTGTGTTGAATGTTGATTATTCTGAGTTGAAAACCCTTATCAAACACCTTTAGCAAGTACGAGTGACATCAATTAAACTCATCATTTGAAAAGTTAACTGTGACGTACTTCCTCAATCCGTTATCTGTGATCGCATCACATAATCCAACGTTAATTCTGTAGATTTACACAGGATACGTTTTGCAAATTTGTTAATTAGAGTTGCCTGATGTACATGTCAATTTTCTATAGTAATATTTACAAAAGTAGCAGATGTTTATGTTATGGCATAAAAAGAAATAAAATAATAACATGAAACAAAACACACATAAATGATAGAAATAATTTGTGTCTTAATGGACCAATAATGTTATTGGGCCTTAGTGGACATATTTTAAGAAATGATCTTGGAGCTCGAAATATATTGGGCCTAACTTTTCTATTCCTAATAATACAACACTGCAATTATTTGATTCATGTACTGCGATTTGTTCCATAAAGAAGAAATACAGTTTGAAATCTGGATCCAGTTAATTCATATGAGAAGATTCTAATGTGAAACTAATATTATTACATAAAAAAGGAATACGTTTTGAATTCTGGAATGAAAATTAATCTTAGATGAAATCTGAATTTTTGAGTTTAACTTGTTTAGATGATGATATTAGTTTATCTTATTGTGTTAAGAGTCGGGCTAGGATTAGTATTAGATTTAGTATAAATAGAGGTTTAACGTATTTGTGTTACTAGTGTTGACTTTATTGTTTCATAGAAACGGATTGTCTTTCAAAATCGGGGTTCGTTTTATTTTAAGGAATTTATACTATCAAAGAACATCATGTTTTGGAATTTGGATGATGAATTACTATGGAACGATAAGCAACACTTTCGGATAAGGGAGGATTGGTCATGATCTCGTAGGTGGTTGGAGGAGATCTAGGAATAATAATAATTAGTAGATAGTTAGTTGAAGGTTATTATTATTGGTTAAATATTCTAGTTAAATTCAAATAAGTGTCCTAGTTTAATTAGAATAAGTTAAGTCTTTGTAAGGGTATTATATAAACCCATTCGTAGGAGTCAATTTTATCATTCATTGAAGTGTGTCTTGTGTTTATTCGTGAGTCGAATTTAATAAAGAAAAGAGTCGTTCTTGTTCAGAACAAATTCGTGTGTCGAGTGTAAACTTCAGGTTTTGATTTCACTTGTGATCAGTTCAACAAGTGGTATCAGAGCGGTAAGTTCGATCCAACAAGAGACAACCGACGACGCAATCAAGAACAAACCATGGCTGATTTTCATCTGGTTGGTGGCGTGAAGAAGTTGAGCACCGCAAACTACAATATGTGGTCAACATGCATGAGTTTGTATCTACAAGGGCAAGATTTGTGGGAATTCGTACAAGGCACGGAAACGATGTGTCCCAGAAATGACCTCAATGGAGCTATCAGCAAGTGGAAACTGAGATCAGGAAAAGCAATATTTGTTCTGAAAATGATAGTTGAAGAGGAACTATTAGATCACATCCGTGATCTTACAACACCGAAGGAGGCATGTGATATTCTTGAAGTGCTGTTTTCAAAGAAGAATGACACGAAATTATAGTTACCTGAAAACGAGTTACTGTCAATGTCGCGAAAAGAACTCACAATCCAGCAGTACTTCCATAAGGTGAAAACACTATGCCGCGAGATAGATACCCTTGATCCACATGCAAGAATCGGTGATGTAAGAATGATACGGATCTTGATTTACGGTCTAAAACCAGAATTTAGAACGTTTGTCGCTGCAATCCAAGGTTAGCCTACTCAACCAACCTTGGCAGAATTTGAAAAACTTTTGGCAGCCCAAGAAGCACGCTAAGCAGATGAGCGATGTGACAATAACCGAACCAGTAAAGAAGGAGGAAACGGTTATGTATGTGAACCAAAGCAAAGGCAAATTTTGATCAAACAAAGGGCATATTGAGAAGGGGCATCAAGATCGGTACAAGAAGCAAAAGAATAGGCCTGAAGGTTAAACCAACGAATCAGGTGAAAGGCGAAACCAAAAGTCAGGCAAGAAGTTTCCGTACAAGTGTTATAATTGTAACCAGCGAGGTCATATGGCTAAACAGTGTCCCTCAAAGAAATCCGAAGAAGGCAATATAGTAACAACGGAAGAAGAACCTTGGGATGCAGAAGCATGTTTTGCAAAAGATGAATATGTGCTCGCACTATCGGCGACAATAGAAACCAAAGGTAATAAAATTAATAATTGGATATTTGATTCAGGGTGTTCCAGTCACATGGCAGGGGAAAAAGAACGATTAAGAAACCCTATAAAGTATGAAGGAAATAGGGTAGTCGTCATAGCAGATAATTCAAAGCATGATATTGCACATGTTGGGGAAGTTCGGTTCCATCCGAGGAAGCAACAAGAAGGTGTGTTAGATAATGTTTATCATGTGCCAGGCATGAAGAAGAATTTGTTGTTTGTACCGTATATTACTGCAACCGGTCGGTATGTTTTGTTCGGTCGTAACGATGTGAAGGTGTTTGATTAGTTTGAAACAAATTCTGTAGCAGTGTTACATGGAAAGAAAAACAAGTCAGTGTACGTTTTATCAGCGGAAACTACTTATGTGAGCAAGACTAAGTCAAACCAGAACATCGATACTTGGCATCAACGTCTAAGCCATGTGGGGTACGACAAACTAGGAGTCATGATGAAATGAAGTCTAGTAGCAGGATTACCGAGTCTTGAAGTTCGCAAAGATATAGTATGTGTTGGGTGTCAATATGGAAAGGCACATCAACTACCCTTTGAACATTGTGAGCATTGAGCAAAGAAGCCATTGGAGCCCGTGCATACCGATGTGTTCGGTCCAGTAAAGCAAGCATCTATAACAGGTAAAAGATACATGATTACCTTTATTGATGATTTTTTCAAGGTATCTCTGGGTATACTTTATGAAAGAAAAATCGGAAGCTTTCAGCAAGTTCAAAGAATTCAAAAGTGAAGCTGAACAAGAAACAAAGTGTCTGGTAGCGTGTTTAAGGTCAGACAACGGTGGAGAGTATACGTCGAAGGAGTTTAATGAATACCTAAAACAATGCAAGATCAAAAGACAACTGACGTGTCTGAACACTCCTCAACAAAACAGAGTTTCGAAGAGAAAGAATAGGCACTTAACTAAATTCACGGGTAGCATGATACACGGTAAGAATACGCCTAGACATTTCTTGGCAGAAGCGATGCAGACGACAACTTATGTGAGTAATCGGATTCCACAATAGAATATGAAGTATATCTCACCATACAAAAAGCTATTTTGAGTAAAACCAAATGTAAGTAATTTTCGAGTTTTCGTGTGTGTGTGTGTGTGTGTGTTATGTATTTATTCCAGGGAATCAAAGGCTCAAACTTGAGAAAAAGGCTATTAGATGTATTTTCGTTGGTTACGATAATCAAAGAAAAGGGTGGCGACGCTGTGATTCGACAAATGGTAAGTGTTATGTGTCATGGAGCGTGATTTTTGATGAAGCGTTATCATGGTGGTCTTTAAGTCATGAAGCTCTACCAGATACTCAAAATCTAAAAGAGAATTAGACAACGTGGTGAATCTCGATCGGGATGAAATGGAAGCTGAAGAAGTATATGTTGAAAATCTCGAACCAAGCGTTGAATCATCGGGGTCTGGGTCTAGGGCAGCTCCGTGGAAAACTGGAGTGAGTCCAGAATCACAAGTCCATACGGGAGGAGATGAGCTAGTTGTCAGACGATCAAGTCGTTCTAAGAAACTGAATTCGTGGTACGCTAATGTTGCCTTAGTAGCTGAAAAGTGTGAAGTTGAACCAGAAATGTTTGAACAAGCTTGTAAGAAGGAGCATTGGAATGAAACTATGTCGAACGAGATAGATGCACTGATCAAAAATCAAACTTGGGAACTCATCCCTCAGTTTAAAGGTGTCAAGCCAGTTTCTTGCAAGTGCGTCTATAAGATTATAAGAAAAGCAGATGGATCAGTAGAAAGGTACAAAGCACGTTTGGTAGCTCGAGGGTTTTCGCAACAATATGGGCTCGATTACGAAGATACCTTCAGTCCGGTGGCCAAGCTTACTACAGTTCGAGTATTACTTGCCATAACATCCAATAAAAGATGGGATTTGTGGCAAATGGATGTAAGCAATGCTTTCCTATATGGCGACATAGATCACGTAATCTACATGGAGCTGCCGAAAGGTTTTGTGAGCTCAGAATATCCAAACCATGTTTGTAAATTAAACAAAGCGTTGTACCATTTAAAACAATCGTCAAGAGCATGGTTCAGTAAGATTGGAGAATTTCTAGAGCATCAGGGGTTCATATCTACTTTGGCTTATACTAGTTTGTTTGTACGAACTAACGGGAATAAGGTGGCCATTGTTCTTGTTTATGTGGACAACTTGATTATTACCGGAGACTCGGTTTATGAAATTAAACAGTTGAAAGAAAATCTGTGTGTTAGATTTCATATGAAGGATCTTGGACACTTAAAACACTTTCTTGGTTTGGAGCTGAAATATGAATCGAAGGGAAACTTGTTACATCAAAACAAGTATGTTGTAGATATGTTAAGTATTGAGTGTAAGCCAATAGCAACACCGATGGATGAGATTTTACAATTATGAGCAAAAGATGGAAAGGAACTTAAAGATGCGACAATGTATCGGAAGATTGTGGGTAGCTTGATTTATCTCACTTTGATGAGACCCGATATTTCAAACGTTGTGGGAGTTCTCAGCAAGTTCGTGCAAAATCCTAGGAAGCCACATCTCGATGCAGTAAGACGTGTGCTTCGATATGTGAAAGGGAATCCAAGCTATGGTGTTTTATTTGAAAGGGAGTCCAAGATCGAGTTAACCGGGTATTATGATGCTGATTATGCTCGTGATTTAGATACCCGACATTCAACGAGTGGTTATATGTTTATGATTAGTAATGGAGCGGTCTCCTGGTGTAGTAGAAGACAGCCTACTGTTTCTTTGTCAACACCTGAAGCGGAGTACCGTGCAACCGTGTTAGCAGCCCAGGAATGTACATGGTTGGTAAGATTATTAAAGGAGTTGAATCAAGAGATAGAGAATAAATTCGTAATGCGTGGAGATAATATTTCGTCCATTTGTTTGGCTGAAAATCCGACGTTTCATGCTCGTTCTAAACGTATTGAAGTGCATTACCATTACATTCGAGAGAGGGTGCTAAATAGAGAGGTTGATATAAAGTACATAAATACTGAAGAACAACTAGACGATATGCTAACAAAAAGATTGTTAAGGAAGAAGATGACTAAGTTCTATGAAGGCTTCGGAATGGCTAGTGCAAGCGTTGAGAGGGAGTATTGAACGATAAGCAACACTTTCGGATAAGGGAGGATTGGTCATGATCTCGTAGGGGTGGTTGGAGGAGATCTATGAATAATAATAATTAGTAGATAATATTAGTTGAAGGTTATACTTATCTCAGTAGGTTTTATTATTATTAGTTAAGTATTCTAGTTAAATTCAAATGCGTGTCCTAGTTTCATTAGAATAAGTTAAGTCTTTGTAAGGGTATTATATAAACCCATTCGTAGGAGTCAGTTTTATAATTCATTCAAGTGTGTCTTGTGTTTATTCATGAGTCGAATTTAATAAAGAAAAGAGTCGTTCTTGTTCCGAACAAATTCGTGTGTCGAGTGTAAACTTCAGGTTTTGATTTCACTTGTGATCAGTTCAACAATTACCTAAAAAACATTTAGCACAAATGATAGAATTAAGGAAATGCAAACAATTGGGCTTAAGGAAAAAAGAAACTGTGTTAAGAACAATTGTGGGAGGGATCAGTCAATGTTGCAAATCCCACTGCACATTTCTGGTAGAAGGCTTCTAAGATGGTATGTATATATGCAACAAGTCAAAATAGGTCGCTTTTATAAATTTGCCAACTTAAACCTGTCCAAATGGGTCAACAGTCGGCACCACCCACGACCATTTTCTGCGCCACCACCATCGCCATCGTCAACCTTGTCACAAAGCAACATATGAACAGGTAAGTTGCTCGATTCTTCATTTCAAAAGGCTAAAAACTGTCGTCTACGTAGGCAAAAGAGCCAGTAATTCAAAGTAGGGTTGAGCAGATTACTGAAACAACCAAACCGTAACCGAAATGACCGAAAAAACCAAATCAAAAAAACCGAACCGAAACAAAAACCGACAGTTTGGGTTTTGGATTTTTAATAACCGAAAATTTTGGTTCGGTTTTCGGATAACCGAACCGATAAGTTATAATAGGAGGCCAAATCCATATAATTTTATGTTTAAGCTTAAGTTGTTTAATATGTTGTTTGTTTTTTAAGAGGTAAAATGTTTGCAGTATGCGGACCACATCTGCAGACATCTGTAGAAAAAGAGGTGGACCAAACCTCTTCAGTATGCAAGAAGAAGGCTGTTTGTTTTTTAACGTATGTTGAATTCTAAAATAAACTGGCGGTGGTGGGTGGTGGACGTGGACGACGGATAGTGGTGGTGGACGGTGGTGGTAGACGGTGGTGGAAGGTGGTGGATGGTGGTGGTAGTGATGAACGGTGGTGGGAGGAGGACGGTGGTGGTGGAGGTGATGGACGGTGGTGGGTGGTGGGCAGTGGTGGTGGTGGTGTTTAACCCTCTACAGACCTTATAAGATCTTAGAAGTGGTTGGGCCAAGTCTGCACCAAAAAGAGCTCTCGCAAACGTTTTTTTTAATGAAACGTCTTCGGAAAAACAAACAATCTGCAAATAGCAATGTCTGCGCGGTGAAGACAGAACAGCCTGCGCGGATCTTTTTTAGAAAAACAAACACCACCTAAGTGTTTAAACATGCTATTAAGAATTATTAATTTTATTCTTCATTGTAAAATATTTATAATAAAACATTAACATGTTTATTTATCATTGAAATGATTTATCCATTGTTACAAGAAATAATAAAATTTAACATAAAAATTAAATGATATTTAAAGTATTACAAAAGAAAACGTCTTAATAAAAAGTTTTGAAGAAACATTAAAATAGATTAGAAAGTTAGGTTTATGTGAACAATATTAATTAAAAAGACAAAATATATTAACTTAAATGTAAATATTTAAGAAGGATTTTTAAACTTTGAAATACACATTTTATTTCTGAATCTTACGCAATTAGTTTCAAAAACCGAAAAAACCGAACCGTTGCTAAAACCGAAAAACCCAAAACCAAACTGTTTTAAAAAGCCGAAAACCGAACTTTCGATTACGGTTTTCGTTTTACCCGAAAACTGAACCGAACAGAATCGTGCACATCCCTAATTCAAAGAACCCAAGACACATGTTACAAAAACAATATAAATCAGAAAAAGACTCTTGAAATAGACTTATTTCGGTTCTTAATTAAATCAACTTTGAGTTTACCTAATTAGCTTCTAATTACAACCCATGACTGCATCAAGTATAAAGTGATGAACTTTAATAGTGAAACATTATGCAGTTATAGCGATCCAAAATCTAATAGCGGTCAAGGTCCGCTATACGATATATAGCTTATAGCGGTGGTATAGCGGTAAATTTTATATCATGAATAATTTATGTTTATATATATAAATAGGGAAAAATTCTATGTAGAACACTAAATATTGCAAGAACACGCAGAACAAAATGAATCATCCATTTTTTCAATTATAAAACCTTAATAGTAAATGAAAATGTTACAGATATAAGATTTATTGTTTCTCGCATTATAATTCAAAACAAAAAAAAACGAAAAATTAACGGTTTTTTTATGTAACCTATACATATGTAGGTTATGTATAGGTTAAATTACCTACATATATGTAGGTTGTATTTAGGTAAAAATATATGATTTTTTATGTATATACAATACACATATGAATCATAACATTGAAAAAAATATGAACCTTAAATCCCAAAATTGAGTGATTTAGAGTTGTTTTTTCCGCAATAATTAGTGTTCTATAATGCTCTTCATCATATATATATATATATATATATATATATATATATATATATATATATATAGAGAGAGAGAGAGAGAGAGGCCGGTTAATGTACAAAATGTATTAACGTACATTGCGTACGCGAGACATTAGCAACATGCAAAATTTGGTTTACGTATATATGCACATGCGATTTCATTTAATATACAACCACTTCATATACATAACATGCGACTTTGATATATACACACATGCGATTTTCAATTTTTGTGAAATATAGCATGCGATTTTGCCATCGCGTACGTAATGTACGTTAAGGCCAATTAAATACTTTCTATATAATGTACGTAATGTACGTTAAGGCCAAACATGGTGTAAAAACGGCGCGTAAAAAACTGTAACGCCCAGCGTCCCTAAACTTTAGACACTTGGCAAGATCAGTCCCTGAACCTCTAATTAGTTGTCAATTTTGGTCCCTGTAGTTTTATGGAGTTGATGTTTTGACACTTTTGGTTTGAATCTTGTTGATACTTGATGCTTGACACTATGATGCTTGATTCTTTATTCTAGATGCTTGGTTCTTGACACTTAAACGATGAGACTTGATACTTAAAGTAGATACTTGATTCTTGATACTATGGAAACTAGATTCTTTATGATTCTTGATACTTAGACTCTTGATTCTTGATACTTGGACTCTTGATTCTTGATGCTTGAGAAACTATGATTCTTGACTCTTGAAACTTATTTGGTGCTTGACTCCTTAGACTCGTGGAACTTGATTCTTGGTTGAACGAGAGACTGGAGCCTTGTCACTGGCGGAATCTATGAAACTTTGAGACTTTAGTGTTTATGATGTAATCTAATTATAAGATACTTCTACCCAAACCATACGCAATGCAACGCTTAATCTAACTCGCTAATCGAATAAAAAACGGGAACGCAGAAGGATTGGATTGGCCAGAATGGCAATCCGATCAGATTGTCATCCGATCGGTCTGTCATCCAATCGGACTGTCATCCGAACGGACTGTCATCCGATCGGACAGCAATCCGAACGGACTGCTATCCGACCTGTGCGCCCTTACCTCCTTCACTCACCCTCACCCTATAAATAGACCTGTCACATCACCCTTTTCAGTGATGTGACAGCTCTGCTCGACCAGAGACGCTATTCTCCGTCTTTCTTCATTATCTTGCCGATTTCGGTACGTTTTGCACTAGATCTTTGTACTTTCTCGCTCAACACATCACCCTCTACGTGATTCTCACTTAAAATCACGCTTTTCACCGTGAAATCTCTCAGATCTGAGATCTTGAGGAAGATGTCATCATGGGGGTTTGTACAAACTACCATATGACGTCACTCTTGGTGAGGTCTAGCTAAGATCTAAGAGATTCCATGCTTATTTCATTAAATCTAAGCTAAATCTAAGAGTCTTTATACTAAAACTTAAGTTCATCATCTTTTCTTCAAACTTTTGATTTACTTCGGTCATAAAAGGGACTGAACAGGCTGTAGACTTGATGGGTGGTCTGGAGTTGGTTTAGGAACGGATTGTTCACTGAGTAAGACGATCACAGGATGGATTCCGGCATAAACCCGTCACTAACATACAAACGGGTCGGACAGGGGTGATTCCTGACCGATCAGAATGACTGTGAAACGATAAGTTACTGTTGCCGTAGTACATGCCGTGACGTCACCATTAATCTTCAACTTAGTAATTTTTACAAAAATGTTAAATAAGAACAAGAGTCGCCGGACAGCCACCTTATCAGGTGACACTTGTCCTTGAATCTTGAAACTTCCCAACACTTAGAAATTTATTTAGAAACATGAAACTTTGGAAACCTTTGATCGAATGGCAGCCCGAACGGACTGCCGTCCGATCGAGCAGCCATCCTAGTTCCCTTCACTTATGAAACTCAAACCAAGTGGCAGCCCGATCGGATGACCATCCGATTGGGCAGCCATATGTCTCTTCACCAATGTGTGTCATTCGATCGACCGGTAATCCGATCGTATAGCCATCCGATCAGACAACCATCCGATCCAATGACAGTTTCCAACACTTTGCGTAATCTCGTTATTTTGCCCGACTCTTATCCTGTTGTAATCTAATCAGGCTTATTCTAAAAGAGCTCCCTTTGATCCAATAACAGTTACGACTGTTAAGCAATCACTGTGAGTATACTCAATCCCCTTTTTACTTTAAACTTTTGGGGTGTAACATGTATTCTATGAAACTTAAACTTGAATCTTGAAACTTATACTCTATCCTATGTGAACATGAAACTTGTGATTCTTGATTCTTGACTCTTTGTGCTATGTGACGTTTAATCCAGAGTGTGTAGTTCCGCCTTAACAATAGTAGCGCTATAGGAGTAATGCACATCCCCGTTAGTCTTTGGGGTATTGTTAGGAGGAGACATATAACCTCCCACTAAACTTTGGGAAAGGCACTTAACGCATTGGAAACTTGGGCTATCACTGCGTGGACTGCGACACTAGCATGGCTGAAACTATTTTATTGCTTACATTATGGATATGAGTTGTTTTAATCTACTATTCTATTATCAAACTTGTATACTCGCCAATACTTTTGTATTGATATTTTAATACATGTTGCAGGCTGATAGGATGCTTGGAATGCATGGAATTCAACTAGGAGATGCTTAGAAACGTCGCCTAGTTAATATTAGTCTTTTGAACAATTTGAACAATTTATGATTTGGGTTTGTAATGTGATGCTTGTGAACGCTTAGTGCTTGCACCCTGATGTTTCCGTCATCGGTTGGGGTGTGACAAAAACGGCTCGTAAAAAAAACGGGTGATAAAACGGCGCGTAAATATGGGGCGTAAAAACGGCGAAAAAACGGGGCGTAAAAAACCGTGCGATAAAACGGCACGCAAAAAATGGGGTGTAAAACGGCCCGTAGAAAAACTGCGCGTAAAAAACGGCTCGTAAAAACGTTTTTGTGTAAAAAATCTTGAAAAAAATCTGATTTTAAAATTTTGTTTAATAAAAAAATATGATTTTTAATAAAAAGCATTTAATGTAATGAGACAAAAAATGTAATAAAAAACAATAAATATAATATGACCAAAAAAAAACAAATTTACTTAAAACCCTTTTGACATTAAAATATTAAAAACATAATAATACAAAAAGAATTTTTTAATGGTTTAATTACTTTTAATCTTATCCATCCACTTCCAAGATCTAATGATTGGAAAGTGGTTCTCACGGTTTTCGCAACTGGTGGTGATATATATAAAATATTAATAGTAATATCAAAATCCGATTTAAGAAGTCCAACTACGAGTAGCGATTTAGGATTTATGGAGTGGAAGTCCAACGATTTCTAGATTTGAGTTTTATTTTGTTGAACGTTGAAGAATCAGGCAACCAGCGTCCAATGAAGAAGACTTTAGGCCTCGATTTAGGTTTAATTTTGGGTTTGCGCCTTTATTTTTGGGTATATTTCAAACAAATAGTTGATTAATGTGGGTTTTTGGGCTGAAATATAAAAACCACTAAAAGCAATGCTACGACCGCTATATGGGTTTCAGAATAACAGCCAAATAGTGGCCTTTAGCACCACTAATAGTGGAGCCACTAAGACATCGTATGTCCGCTAAGCGCTATAGCACACTATTGACTATATAGGTGAAACATTTGCGTTATGTTTATGGCAAGATTAGTCTTCTTTGAAATTACTCTATTGCCCATTGTATGGTGGAGTATCAAGAATTGATTGAAGGGCAATAAGGGAACCCGAGAAGTTAAGAATTGGTTATGATAAGTATGAAATCATTATATATATATATGGAACCCATTAAGTGGAAGTTACCTTTGAAATCAATATCATCCGTTCGATCATGCTGAGATTAAATCTCAGCCCTTTAAACTCCCAAAGATAACTGCTCTAATGGCAGTTCAGGGAGGTTATTGGGAGTGTTCCTCCTGGTGGTTTTGTTCCAAAATTTTCTGCCCATTATCACCATGACTCAACCTTGGCACTTCTTTACGGTTTCTCTAGCCGGTGGTTAGGTCCATCTTTTCCTGCCCATGATCTTCTCAACTCACTCCTACAATCCTGGTAAACTGTCTATTTTAGGGTTTGAAGAGGTTAACTGTAGATGGACTACTGCGGTTGGGGAAAGAAGGAAATACGAAGTAGAGTTCTCCTGGATTCCATCAATTGACGACGGTTCCCCCATGCTCTCCTAATTGCAGGTCCGCCTATTTGTGCTTCTCACCCACCTATAAATCTATCGTCCCATCTCCAAGTAAAAAAAGCGAATGAAGAAAGTAGATACGAACTACGATTGATGGAGTGAGCAGGGGTCGATATAATTGATCTAGGGTTCCACCCACAAGTTAAGGTAATAAGTTCTTAGTCTCAAATCGAATTTTTTTATATGATCTAGGGTGTTGTAGCGGCGAAGAGAGGAGGCCTGATGACGTTAAGGAAGCTTTGAAATTGAGAAGATTGGGGAAAATTTTCAATTTCATCTTCAATTGACACCCTGTACGTCCATCATCAATTGGCACACATCTACCAATGATATGCTTGGTATTACATTAACAAGTTGATACGTACATACGAGTTCTTATATTTATATTTAATTTTGTTCATAACAGCTTCATGCACCATGAAAGAGATGGAGAAAATTAATGTTACATTTTTTTTCATGTTATTGTAGGTAGATGTTGCTATTATTAAGGTTGGATTAGGAGGAAAGAGGGATGCACCTAATGTGGTATCCAAGTTTAATAAAAGAAAATTCATAATTCTACATACAAAGAAGGTGTCTAATATGATCCACATTTTTTCCCGGATCACGCTACTAGGGTATGACCACACATAAATCCTTGGTATGGCCATTCATTGTATTATTTTATACTGATTTGTTATTCCCAGGAATCAATTATATCTATGTAGAATTTACATTGTATAGCTGAAGTTTGAATATAATATTATTCATATTTTGTAAATAAATATGCATGAGCAGGTAATACTTTGAATAAATTGCGGGACAGAATGCTAAGGTGCCTTTTCAAGCGTCAGTATTGAACTTGCTTTCATATTAAGCTATATGGGGCATCAAAGAACTGGTCACTTTGAAGTGAAATCGTAGATCTGACCATAAGCATGGTAAAAGGGAAACAGGTGGATCAAACATGTACTTCTTTTAGTTTGGGTTCACAAAATGGATGGGTCAGGCGGGTAATCTGATAAAAACGATTTTCCCTTTCCGACCGGTTGACGAAAGTTGTTATCCAGTGTTTTACAATATCTTTTGGATGAATTTGTATCCATAAATAATTCTGATTCTACTCTTTGTGTTAACTGGTCTGTTGGGTTAATCTTGATGTTACGGATTGTGTACGGGTCAAGTCGGTTACCGGTTTTGTTTAAATGGGTCACCAAATAGAAAACGGGTCATGGGTCGACATCTTATCGGTACGGGTGATAGGTACAGTTCATCTACGGTTGACTAGGAAAGTAGGAGCTGAACATGGAGTTTGTGAAACACGTTTGAAAGGTGAGCGTTGCAAGTTTGTTGCATTAGGAAGATGTGGACTGAGTTTTTCGCATGTGCTTATTTAGTTTATTATAAATACGAGTATTTGTTCTTTTGCTATGTACCCCATTTTTCATATTCGAGTACAGAAGCTTTCACTTTTGCATTCTATTTCTTTTTCACTTGCATTACATACTACATATATGAGAGTTGAGTGTGTATAGAGTGTGAGTGTGGTGCCTGAAACCAACATGGTCACCCTAATTTACTAATGGTGGGTCTCTCCAACACATGAATGACCCTGGGTTGTCAGTTTGTTTTATGGTGAGGAGCATTCTTTACACTTTAAATGGTGGTATGTGATTCGAGTCATACAGTGCCACTATGCAAAATGGTTGCTTCTCCCTTCCTGATAACTGATTGGGTTCTTAATCAATTATAGGTACTATTTTTGAATCCCAGCATTGACATATTTTTAAAGATGACAAAATGGATGGGTCAAGTAACGGGTTAGCACCGCTACATTATTGGGTATGGGTTGGGTTTTCATTTTTCAAAAAATTCTGTAGAGTCCGTATGAGTAAATAGAGTTCTATGATCAAATAATAAAATTTTAGTTTGTTCTACTGTTTATTGGTTCATTTAGAATAATTTTTGAGAGATATTATTATATATTTTTCTTTCACTTGATTTGATACATGGTTATGATCAAGAGATATAAGCTAATATTGTTGTTGTTTGCAGCCAATTTTCAAGTGGATCAAGTTTAATGCAGTTCAAAAGGATTCAGGTTTGTTACCTATGCAGGTATCACATTTCGTTTGTAAGTAATTTTTGTGTTCTTTTTTAAAAGGCAGAATATTTTTGTAACTAGTATGGATGCGTTTAATACAAACTTAAAATACAATTTGTTAGTCTGTTAATGTATTTTTTTTATATATGATCTTCATTTTTTTCTATTCATCTTACAATTTGTCGGTCTGTTAATGTATCTTTTATTATTAATGCAAAATTCGGTTTCGTTTTGAAACTATTCGATACGAATTCTAACAATTTTGGTTCGGTTCATTTTGGGGTGTTAGGTTCAAAAGTATATCAAAATTGAGTTCCCAGTTTTAAGTTTTATTTTGTCGATTTATTTTATGTAAATAGAAATGAATAATATGAATTAATACAAGTTCACTGAGTTTGGAGGGGTGGTTCATTATAGACCAACTTAAGATAGATGCATACTTAGTCGCTAAATTATTAAGAGTAATGGATCCTTTGTCAATTATTATATGGCAAGTTAAATTTTTTTATTGTATTTTTATTTTCTTACTTAGCCGTTACTGGATAAAGTTGCATTAAGGTTTATTGGAATGTTGTGTATATGGGACTAAAACAAGAAGCTAAATGGGCAGGGCTAAAGCATTGAATGGCCAAGATGGGTAGAGATAAAGGATTGAACGGTTACATTGGGTGGCTAAAAACGTTAACTTCTTTTAGTGGACTCCACTTTACTAGAGTAAATCTCAAAGCTTCTTCATCTAGATTACCATTGTAGCTTGAAACTACGCTATCGTTTGATCGTTGCTGTATACTCGGTTATAAAGATTGCAGTGTATAACTGAATACCGAGAGCGAGACGATTCAGAGGCGTCCTGATTCAGTGTGTTCACGAGTTGGTTACGGCATCAATGAGGTAAAAAGAAACCCACACGCAATTACATGTTTTTGGAGCTTGCAATATGTTGTGCTTCTTTTATATACTTATGTCCTTCTGTTCGTATATATTTCTTCTTTTTTGTGTACTCACTTAAGTACTAATCATGTATATTTCATGAATTATGTTTAGATGTTGAACTCTTTGCTGGTTGTGGTCATCAGTCCATCCATAGAGTTTTTGTTGATTCTAGTATCAGTCATTATATAGCCAATATGGTTGGCAATGGCGCTTCCGAAACATATAGCTTGTATGCGAAGTGCTCAAAGCTCATGGTGTTGACCAAACTAAAAGGCATTGTGGTCAATACCTTTGTCTGGAATAGATAAGAAATAACAAAAAGGTTACTTGGTATTTTAGTCTTTTGCTATTATGCTAACTTTTTACTTTGATGTAGGTGCTCTTACAAATTTTGTATAATAGCTTCAACACAAGAGGTAATTCTTGGTACGTATAGTGGCCAACTACATGAAATTGTTTTTGATGAGGAAGACAAAAGGGAGAAATACATTGATTCTTTGTAATAGGTTAGAAATAGTAGTTTACCAATTGCCGCCCGAAGAAAGGATATTGTTTTATTTATTTATTTTTAAATCAAATGGGTATTTGGCTAAACCTAATACTTGGTGTTTTAAGAAGAATGTTCCCCTCGGAAAACACATGCCCTAGACGATGGTCCTCTCCGCCCACCCAGGCGGGCCCCTGAGTATGGCTTTGTATATGCTATTACCAAGTTGTTCCTTTTTATTTATGATCTTTACGTAATATAATTTGTTAAATGATGACACTAAATTGTACAATCTTTCGTAGTGAACTTATTTTTAATGAGTTGTACTTTGAGCATTAACAAAACTTTTTTTCTTATAGAATGCAATTCAATTTTGTGATGAAATTACGGCACTAAAGTATCCGACCATCAGTTGGGTATATTATCTAACTCTCTATTTTATTTCTTTTTGTTCATAGCCTCATTCATGTTGTCACTATATGAATAATATAATACATTAATGTAACCCGTCCACCGGACGTTAAGTCGGTCGTCGGCTCCTCCGGTACTTTTTACCTGAAAAACGGTTGTCGGAATCCATTGCCGCCGCCACTTGATGCTTCTGTTGCCGTGAAATAGGTGATCGGCCCCTCTCCTGTTCTCCGATCTCTCTCTCTCTCTTTGGACAGGGTAGCGGTGTGTGCGACGGGTTAAGATGAAGAGGGAGCTTGGGGTTGTGTGGGGTGACATGCTAGCAAGCACGGGACCCCTGTGGCCGGCCGGTAACCGGCACCGGTCGCCGATGAGAGGGGTGAAAGGGGATGTCGGCTGGAGGTGTGTAGATGTTTTAGGGTTTTTAGAATGATAAAGGAGTGAACACTGACTTATATTTTTAGGTTTATTAAATGGGCTTGGGCCCAAGGACCTCAAGCCCATCTCTCGTGTTTAAGCGGGTTAAGTTAATGTATTTCAATATTAACTTAATGAAATATATGGAAATACAATTGAAGGAAATGCAAGAAAAAGAGGTGGATGTTGAAAGACAACAACTTATAATGGTCTTATAATATACATCATGGGAAATATGTAAATTCAAGTTAGTTGTGTTTATAGGTTCATTCATGTTGTTACTAACTTACTATATAATACATTAACTTAACCCGTTCATCGGATGGGTATTAAAGTAGCCATTAAAAGTTAATATGTCATTTTTGTAGTGTTTGGATAATGTGTTTTGAGAATGCGTTTCAGTGGTTTGAAAAGAAAAGTTCGATGGTTGTAATATTTTCAAATAGATGGAAAAGAGGAAAAGGAGAAGCAAACCGAAACACCATCAATATACATTATCTTTATTTGTTACCTTAGAGTAACCCGTCCAACGGACGGGTATTAAACTAGTTTGTATATGTTTGCCTTCATTTGGTGATTGTTACTTTAAATGTAGATACAAACAACTATTCTTTTCACACCATCTGTGTTGGAATTTTATGAAATATAATATAATTGTTGTCGTTATATATAGTTTTGCGTGATATTAGCAAGTGTTGTCCCGGAATAAATATAGCAGCTATATGCATTATTGCTTTCTCATTTGGAATTTTATAAATACTATTAAAATCGTCTCTAGTTACTGCTGCTTCTTGACCCTGCTGCACATAGGCTTACAAATCCTTCCAAGAAACCTTTTTGACAATTTGCTAAGCTTCCTGGATTTGAGATAAAACCTTTTATTCTGCAGGTTTTTTTAATGCTTTCTACAATTATGTTAATGGAATAATAATGGGACAAATTCTTTTCACTATTATACGCAGTTAACAATGTAACACCCTAGACAAATCCCACATAGGTCTCGACATGATAGATCATCGATTCATAAAGAAACATCCGACCTCAAATATCACCAAGGCGATTGGCATATCGGCTGACAATTAAGTGTGCTTAGGTGAGAGTGAATCCGGTATTAATGACCTTGTGGGAAGTATCTCCACTAATGTTGTAGAAGGCATTAGGCGCTAGTCGAGTGGTGAGGTACCGCCTAGGGATTAATAGGGATTAATCGGATTGAACTTTTTAAGTATAATTTTACAAATTTATATATATATATATATATATATATATAGAGAGAGAGAGAGAGAGAGAGATAACTTTATACTTTTTATTAATAAATTTACAAGTTTAGGAGATAACTTTATACTTTTTATTAATAAATTTAAAAGTTTAAGAACCATACGTAAATTTAAAACTTTATATTTTACACACACCCATAAATAGATACATACATATAGTCAATGCAGATAGTCAGATACAAGAAAACAAGGTATATTTGGATCTTAGTGAAACGTAAATAACATTTTACCTCTCTACTGTCCAAGGATCTAGAATCTAGAAATATATATGTATAGACACACAAGCACACACACATATATGTATATATATACGTATATACTTGACGCCTAAAACAAAATACAAGGAAACTAGGTATCAAGATCTTAGTCAAACGTAAATAACCTTCTACCTGGTGGTGTGCGGAGGTAGTATAGTGAGCCCGATTAGTCCATTTTAGGAGCTGGTGGTGCACAAAACATATGTATCGGCTGCAAATGTTAAGATAAAATAGGTTATAACTAAATTTTGGGCTTTAAACCATGGGCCAGGCTTCAAAATTTGGGTCAAAAAACATGAGCCCGATTAGTCCAATTTTCACCGACTTTGACCGATTTTTACCGACTTTGACCGATTTTGACCATAACCTATTTTTTGACCGACTAGCTTAAATTTAGGCAGTAACCCACCGACTAGCGCCTAGGCGCCGATTAATCGGCCGCCTAGGCCGATTTCTGCAACATTGGTCTCAGTGGCGAAGCTTGAAAAAAAAGTTCGGGGGGTCGGAAGGTAACGGATTTTAAAAAAAAAATTCTATCGCGTAGTTTCGAGGTGTATGTTCGGGTCGGCCGTCGGTGATTCGATTCGGGTCGGGTCAAACGTTAATATCAAATAAAAAACGTTCTCAAACATTAAAAAAGAAGTTATCATTTTATTCTTCCCAATAGCATAATCTAATAACAAAACAAGTTAACAAATCACCATAAATTTCATTTTTATCTAAATCAAATCACAATAAGATTAAACAAATAAAATTAGACATAGTTACAGAAAGATGTCCCAAGTAAACGAATTTGGGTTTTTTTGGATAGGGTGGGCTTTTAAGTTGGACTATATAATGATTTGACTTGGTTATATAATATACATTCTAGTATTCTACCAATATAATGATTTGGTCTAATTAAATATTTTATTTGGGATATATAAATAAAAAAATTAAAACCTGGAGGTCGAAAACGTATATACATAATTTTTTTTATAAAACCGGGGGGTCAAAAACGTATATACCTACAAAATCCTATACGAAACGTACATATATAACAATATTGACCGAAAAGTTCGGGGGGTCGGGCGCCCCTCCCCGCCCCTTAAATCCTGCGCCACTGATTGGTCTCCACAGAGCCAACCAAAAACGAATCAATAAACTCCTTGTAAGCCAAGCAGACAATATTGGTTGGTATGAGAGGTCAGATATTAGAGATAACTTTATTCTTAACCTGACCTGTGTTGACCAGTTAACGGACCTAACCCAACCCGACCTGCCGGTTTTCCAAGGCTAATTTTCACCCATTTTTGTCATACACACACCTGTTTGTATTTATTTATTTATTTATTATAAACTACTCTTGTATACATGCAGCATATATTGAAAATGAAAATATAACCTGACAACATTCTTTTTCCTCATGGGTAGGGACCGCAAATGCATTCTTATATTACAAAAGAATCGTTCCTGTTGAATTGTTTGCATCTTTCTGTACCTTTCCCATTCTTTATTTAAATCAATGAGGAAGGGAATAATTGTCTTTCTTGTATTATTAGAAACCTGATGACTTTGGACAATGATTTATTATTAATAAACTAAAAAGCATAACAGCTTTATCATCACAAAACAAAACAAAACAGTTCTAAATTTTTAAACCTGCAAAAGAATTAACAATCCATTATCACCTAAACCTTTTTACATGTTTAAAACTTCATCTTCATTTGCATCCATCTTTCTTTACAAACATCTCCCTCCATAGCCTGCATTTCTGAACAGGATTTGCTTCAGTTCTTCGCAATTTATAACCGACCGATGATCTTGCGCCTAAATTTCATAAAGATTTAGTTACAAATTTCTATAATTATATGTATATACATGTATAATAATTTTAATGGAAACATACCTCAGAACAAGAAGCTTGAAGTGAAAAATCATTGAAACAACTTATGACACATTCTTGTATGTCTAGACCAAGTGCTTCAAGTGTGCTCACTGTCGATAACAACAATCCGGGTTTCGTTGAACAACAAATCTGGATCCGGGTATCCGAGTTTCCTCTTTCTACATCAAACTATAGAATTTGTTTTTTTTAGCATAATTATTCAATTTGTATGGGTGTGTGTAGTGGAAGTCAAAAGTCATATGTTTGTAGAATAAAAATGGTACCTTTGGGGGATTCCTAACTTGTGATTCATTCATGTTAGATTCCTTAAAATTCCCCACTAGTTTCATATGATCCACACCAG
Organism: Helianthus annuus; assembly: GCF_002127325.2. Taxonomy (NCBI): domain Eukaryota; kingdom Viridiplantae; phylum Streptophyta; class Magnoliopsida; order Asterales; family Asteraceae; genus Helianthus; species Helianthus annuus. The sequence continues at coordinate 142,087,887 of NC_035441.2, read as the reverse complement.
ATTCAATGTCTTGGTCTTTCAAATCTTGGATCTTTTCCTTAAGCTCTTTCATATAGTCTATTGTATCCATAAGTATTGATGTTCTATCCATCTACTCATTTCATAAAACAAGCAAAAAAAGATTATTAACTATTAACTAATTAAATAAAAGAAAAGCTAAATCATGGGCATTGCTTGTTATACCTTGCTTATTTTTGGAACAATTGATCTAAGCATAGAAAGCCGATCATTTAACCGTTTTCGCCTACGTCTTTCGGCCATTAAATTCTTGGAAGGTTGTCCTTCAACTTTCTTAGATTTACTCTTCTTTTCCTTATTGGATCCCATGTTGAAAACAGTTGGGATTTGGTCATGAGAAACAACATGATGCTTGTGATCTTCATCACATTCATTGTCATCTTCTTCCACCATTAGTGGAATCATTTGTTGATCATATGATGAAGAAACCGACCCGTTAAGCGGCATGAAGCCATCAAAACATGGTACCGAAGAGTAGATTGATTCATCGGTGTAAGGGGATTGAAAATCGGGTTGCATGGATGATGAAATGAGCTCCAAAAATGAAGATGAGTTTGAGAATGATGAAGAAGTAGGTAAAAGGAGTAAGTCATCTTGTTGAGTGGAGAATAATTGTGTGTCAATGGTGGTGAGTTCTTGAGAATTAGAAAATGTGGACCATGTCTCTGTGGTTGGAGCCAAGAGATCTTCCAAGAGACCTTGTTGACTGATTGGTTGGTGCATCTCTCTCAATGGATGGATGGCTAATTGGGAAGTGCTTTTGGCTTATATAACAAGTTCATTTGAGGTAAGTTTATTATGTAATATTAAACTAACTCATTATATCTATGCAAAAGTTTAGTTTTTTTTTTATCACTTTATATTTATATTTTCTAATGTACAAGTCATGTGACAAATATCCATGTCATTATAAAAGTTGTTAATTTATTGTTTTTTTAACTTTTTGAGATGTGAGAAGAGATCATGTGTAATTATTCTGTGTGTCATTTTAATTAAAAAAAACTAATTTGTCATAATTTTATGTGATACATGGAAGTGATTGCAATTGTGGCCGGTTACTTTTAGTTGATGTAATATGAAATCAGGCCCCTAAAAATGAGAATGACAAAAAGGTATATAAATAAATGGAATTGACATTGGATTTTACTTTATTATCAAAAGTTGCAATAATATTCAAAAATTTATATCTTTACATCTGTTTTAAGTACTCTATCATCAATAATTTGATTTTGGATGATTAAACTATAAGAGAAAATGACATTGAATACCACTGATAATATGAATTTTTAGCTGCACAGATGATTAACGGAAGTGCTATTATTTCACTAATGTTATTTCTACCACATAGGTTGTAAAAATGGAAAACATACATGTTGAAAGTAATTATGTAAAAACAAACCAATACAATCACCAAACGGTTTTAATATAGCAATTTTGATTAACCAGATTGTTTTAATGTACTTATGTTATTAACTGCAATATTCTAATTACTTATTTGAGAGTTTAAGATTCTTTAAACTCTTAGGGGGTACGGGGTGGTCGCGGCAAGTGTGTGCAGCAAACCATTTGCCGATCGGCAACCCCACCGCCATCAACATTATGCCGCGCGGTAAAGGTGAAAGGAGGAAGTTTGCGGGGAAAGAATGCCGCATGCGGCAAAGATGAGGAGAGGGATAAGTGGTGGGGCCTAGTTCTTCTCAACCAATCATCTTTTTTTCTTTTTTTTCTTTTTTAGAAAAAATGGTTTGGGGGAAACCACCCTTGTGTTTTTGGGCAAGAGGGGAGAATGAGAGAGGAAATGACATGGCACAATATGATTGGGTGGGTGGTCTCATTAGGCATGCACCCTTATGCCCTTAGGCTACTCGGTGTGGAGGAGGCAAGTCCTTGGAGGATGCCTCTCCACATCACCGCCATGTCAACATCCAAGGAGGATGCCCCTCCAAAGATGGACCAGGGAAAATAGAGGATGGGGCTATATATGTGTGTGTGTGTTGTATGTATATGTGTGTGTGAGAAGAGGATGGCCGGCCTCAGCGACTTGTGGCGAACGATCAGGACGCCAATGTCCCTGTGAAAACGGAGAGAGGGCCGGCGCCGCCCCACGACGTCCCGGGACACGCCCGTACTGAGCTGCCTTATATACCAAAACAAATGCATGCCCATTAGAACTAGGGTTGTGTGACAAGCAAACTTAGTCAAATTACAACAGTGCGAGTCAAGCTAGCTCTGTTTTTAATCTCCAATTCCAGCTAGAAAAGCTAGAAAGTAAGTACATATCCAACTTGAGTTAGCTCATTGTTCCTCTTGTTTATTCTATTCTAATAAAATATAAAACATAAGCTATCAGTGTATACGGACGGTATCATAGGGGTGGAACCAATGTAGAACGAGCCGTAGCCCAACCCCGTATTCGCAGTGTATTTTTTTTTCTTTTTTCGGTTTTATACATAGGATCTTCCTAAATATACGAGGATATCCCTAAGAGAAAATTATGAATTTTGATATTATTCTTTACACCCAAAACTTGTTTAGTAACTAAGCCTACATAATTAATTGAGTAAACTGCCCAAATAGTCTCTGAGGTTTGGGACTTTTGCCACTTTAATCCAAAACTCAAACATTTTGAATATTGGTCCCTATGGTTTCAATTTTGTTGCTATTTTCATCCAAAATCAAAATCTAGTCAGATTTTTAAGTTAACATCGAGTTTTTTTTTGGTCTTTTTCCTCTCTTTTAATGAAGGGCAAAATGGTCTTTTAACGTTCTATTATAACAAGTAAAAAAATCTTACCATTTTACCCTTCGTTAAAAGGAAGGAAAAAAAAAACAAAAAAGTTGAATGTTAACTGAAAAATCTAACCAGATTTTGCTTTAGATGAAAATGGCAACAAAACTGAAACCACAGGGACTTAGATTCAAAAGGTTTGAGTTTTGAACTAAAGTGGCAAAAGTGACCAAACCTCAGGGACCATTTTGTCAATTTACTCTAATTAGTTTTATGATAATTAAGCCCAAATTGTAATAGCCTAAATAATTAGTTTTATGATAATTAAGCCCAAATTATAATAACTAATAAAGCCCAAATAATAAAATAATCCATTGAACCTTTGATTATGGGCGACAATGACCTATTGTGAAATCTATTAGATATTTGTTTTGTTTTGTTTATTTATGGTCGGGTTTTTATTTTTAATATTGTATGATTGCACGATAATTTATTTTTTAGGTACTTCTAATTTAGTGGCCTAATTCCACCATTACGGTATCAAACTATCATACTTTGCCCAAAACTAATATGAAAAATTATTTGAACATGATCCCTGTATTTATGGAAAAAGCCTTGCATCTTTATATTATTAAATTTAAATTTTAATAATTATTGTTCGCAATTTCCCTTCATTTTTATTTAAGAGTTAACTACGTCGTTAGTTCCCATGGTTTATAGAAAGTAATAAACTAGAGTACTAATTGTTTAAAGTAGTATTCTAAGGTATTAACCTTTCAATTTGTAACAAACTAAGATAATCCTATTTATTTTTAACAGAGCAATTATGTCCTTTTAGATACTCCTTTTACCAAAACTATAATACTCTAAAAAACATAAGCTCTCCACAAACTCTCTTAAAACCTTGAATAAAAACATGCGTTCTCAACAACCTGCTATATCATTTATCAAAACTAATAAAAACCTTATATAAAAACATGTTTTACTTAGATAGTGTTTGGTATGCAGGAATGGGAGGTGGAATAGAATGAACTATCACTACTAGAAAAAAAACCTTCAATGACACGCATTGCGCGTCATTAAAGGGTAGATATGACACACAAAAGAGTGTCAAGGAAGCCCCTGTCATTAATTGAAAATGACATGCATTTGTGTGTCATCCATTTATAACACACCTTAATGACACGCTTTAATGATACACCTTTATGACACGCTTTAATGACACACTTTAATGACACGTTTTAATGACACAATCTAATGACACACCTTTATGACACGCTTTAATGACACACCTTAATGACATGCATTTATGACACGCGTTAATGACACATTTTAATGACACGCGTTGATGACACATTTTAATGACACGCGTTTATGACACTTTAATGACAACATTTATGACACACATTGCGAGTCACGATTTTCATTTTTTAATTTTTTTTAGAATTTCAAATTTTCTTTAAAGAACCAAAACAATATATAAATCTATTTAATGACAAAATACACAAAAACCAAAACAATTCATTTCATAGTCATACGTCAAATATAATTCAAATATCTTAAGTTAACAAAAAGTATTATTTGGCGTACATACTTCAACATCTAAAATAGTCACTTGAAAACAAATGTTGCCCCATAACTCGAACACCCTTCACGTATTCCATCAATATCCTCATCCGTGTATACCACTTTGCCTTCCCCAACCTGAGAAAAATATTAAAGAACCTAAATACATACACTTTGATATGAAAAACAATTAATGACAAACAAAATTGTAGAGCCTAAATACATGCACTTTGATATGATAAACAAAGATGATATCCACACAATTATCTTCTCATTTCATCCGGTTATTTAGTTATATTTTCACCCAGTTTCTTTTATATGCAAATCAAACAGACAAATCTCATGAAAATCCTCAAAATTATAAACTAAAGAGTAAACTGCAATTTTGGTCCCTAAGGTTTGGCAGTTTTGCCACTTTAGTTCAAATCTCAAATCTTTTGCATCTGAGTCCCTATGGTTTCATTTTTTTTTTTTTGCCATTTTAGTCCAAAAATGAAATCAACTCATAATACTCAAATTAAATCCTGATGTTTTGTCTTTTTACTCAGGGGTAAATTGGTCATTATAAATTTATCATAACTCATTATGAATTAAAATAATAAAACTAAATAAAAGCACTAATAACTATCTTCATCTTCCCCAAATGAATCACAAACAAATACCCTCATTCACTCTTCATCAGTAATCGTTTTCACTCGAACATTTTCTGAAGAATCAGTAATCGTTTTCACTGGATAAAACTAATTCTGAAGAATCAGCACCCCACAGTTGCAGCATTAAAATCACGCCTGTAACATTTTCTAATTTTTCGGACACTGTCGGTCGAGTTTCAGATCATTTTGTTGACTTTCGGTGAAACTGAATGTGTTTCGATTGATTTTTACGACTGATTTGGTGTTTTGAGATTGAATTTTATCTGTTTCGGTTGAAATTTCGATGAATCTCGGAATGATTCGATGATTTTTGGTTAAACAGAGAGATTGAAACTGGAAACCAAGGTGTGTCGTTTGAATTTTTCGAACGGTTTTCATCTATTTCGGACAGATTGGTATCAAAACTGAGTATATACATAAATTTGTTGATCGAATCTGTTAATAATCTTATTTAGGTGAAAACAGTTTTTTGAATAATCATGTTTACGAACGGAAAATGATATAAAAAATAGAAAATGGCAAACTTTCAGTAATTCTTTAAATACCAGCGCATCATCAAGTGTTATATTTGCATCAATAGTAGTCACGAATCACCTGAAGTTCAGATTTGATTCGGTATTGCAGAACTAGAACTCAAGTTGCAAATAATCTTGTGGTTTTGAGTTTGTGTCAGCTGGGTATTGAAAAGAGTTGCAGGTCTTGTTTAAAGTTGAGAAGAAAGATTATTAGCGACATTTTTTTGTTTGAGTGTAGGAATTTGAGTTAAGGTATTTGTGATTGTTGTTTAAATCTGATATTAGATTGCTGTTGCTTGTTGTTGAAGAAGTTTTTTATTATTTTAATTAATAATGAGTTCTAATAAAGTTATAATGACCAATTTATCCCCGAGGAAAAGAACAAAACATCAATATTTAATTTGATGATTATGAGCTGATTTTAGTTTTGGACCAAAATGGCAAAAAAAAAATGAAACCACAGGGACCCAGATGCAAAATGTTTGAGATTTGGACTAAAGTGGCAAAACTGCCCAAAGCTCAGGGACCAAAATGGCAGTTTACTCTAAACTAAATTTAGTGATCTAAAAAAAGTTTTGCAACTAATTAGCTAACAAACTAATAATACTCCAAAAGTAATCATTTAAAAAAATAGTACTTACGTTGTCATTGGCAAGTATTGCAATTCCTTCTTCAACCACCTCTTTCATGAACTTCAACACATAATAGCCGCATTCAGTACCTCCCGTCTGATATGGACACTACACAATTAAAGATTCCAATTCAGTCGATGAAGTTAAAGCTACAATTTCAACACATGTGCACTACACAAATAAAAATACTGTTATGTTTCCTTCAAAATAAAAAATAAGTGCTCACCTTAGCCTTAACCCAGTTGACACTTTGCATAGCATACAAGGACATTGCCCTAAAAAATTAAGAAATATATTATAATAATATAATATAATTTTTCGATAATGTACATTACTTACGCATCAATAATTTGCCTCAGCACCGGATTGATTGTGCTATTCATTATAGAATCAAGATAATAGCAAGTATATGTTTTCACGTCCAAAACTGCCAACACCCAATGTCTTCTACAAAAACCAAAAACCAAAAACCAAACTAAGTCAAAAAATATCAAGATAATAGTTTTTTTCTTTATGAATGTCTTCTATAAAAACCAAACTAAGTCAAATAATATCAAGATAATAGTTTTTTCTTTATAAATAGTTATTTAAATGGAAAATCATACCCGGGATTATAGGGCAATATGATGATGTCGTTGTCCTTTCTTGTAGACAACCGATCTGCAACCACTCTACTTGCATCAGCAATATGTTTGCGTTTTGATTTACGTTCACTTGGCGAGATCGCACTCGGGCTCACAAAACAAATACCATGATCAAGTTTTGGCCCATTCTTGATTTGCTCATACAAGAACCTGTCAACATACAAAAAGTAAATCAATTAAATAAATTGTGTTTTGCAAACAATTTTTGAAACTAAATTTAAACTTACATCATATAAGCAGTGATGACAGAACCAGTCAGCTCATCCAATGTAAAAATTGCTTCAAAATCATCCCAATTTAAATATGTGAAACTCTCGTACCCAAATAGATCGTCCACACACTGCAATTTTATAGAATCAACCTTTAAAACTTGTGCGTCAACCACCAATGCAGTCATTGTCAAAACTGCATTGTTTTCAACTCTTAACCTTGGCCTCCTTTGTGCTCTCGTCATCCCCCCTTTGCCTTCGTTCACTTGTACATTCTCTTTTTCATTTTCCACTTTAGGTTCTCTTTTCCGTTTTTTTTCTTTTTCACTTATTTCTTCTTTTCCCGTGACCTTTTCCACTTGTACAATCTTTTGTTCAAGCTCTTTTTCGTTTTCCTCATTAGTTCCTCTTAGTTGTTTTATTTGTTTATTACTTTTTAAATCTTTCACGGGTTTTGTCTTTGGTTTCTCCAACATTTTTTCCTGAAAAAAATATTAATTCTTTAAATTAGACCTCATTTTTATATGCATTAAATCTATGAAAATAATATTACCAAGTCAGAGCATTGAATGACTAGATGTCTTGGCCAACTCAGTATCTGCCCAATTGCATCTCCAACCTCCATAATGAACCCCTCTTCAAGTGGAACTGGTAGTAATGCTTCTCTATGTAAACATATTTCCAACATGACTCGAAGGAACTCCTCTTCATTTGTATCCATCAGTATAGTTCCTTTGGCGACTATGTTTGATGCATTGTCAACCGCAAGAAAACATGACATATCCTACAAATATATATATAGGATGTTACTTCTTGTAGCCAAGACTTGCAATGAATTCTTATAGAACATAAAGAAATTATTTTAAAAAGAAACACTTTTACCCATGACTTACAAGTGGTTCTTCATCTGGGTTGTCTTCAAGATCTTCATTACCCCATTGGCAACTTTCGGCTTCTGATACATTGTTCACACCTCTTTTTAGTTTCTCTAATTCATCTTCAAGCTTGTTGAGTCGTTTATCATACTTCTTCTTCTCAGTGTCCATGTAATGCTTGACAGTATTGGGTAAATAAAAGTATTGTTGTGGAGTTACAAATTTGCCCATCCCGCGTACATGCCCACGTTGTTCATCAGTACCCAAGGCCTGGGTAAGCACATCATGTGTTCCACATGTGCCCTCTCCAGAATCTGATTCCTTAAGCTTGTCCTGAAATTGGATAAAAGATGTCTATTAATACACTATCCAACAAGTAGGTGTTATAGTTACAGTATGTGGAGCACTGATTTCAATAATATAATCAATGTCAAAGGCAGCAAAAGGTCAACTGTAAGTCAGTGGCAGTAATACCAAACAACAGAAGTAGGTCAACACTCAACAGTAAGTCATATGTAAGTCAGCAGTAAGTAAAAAATGTAAGTGAGCAATGGTAATTATGTTGAACACAGTTGTCACTTGTTATAATTACGTTTATTGGAGGAGGATCAAATACAAACTACTTTGAACCTGAAAACTGTAAGAACTATTTAGATTTTGACAAATGGCACAACTTAAATAGTTTTAATAAGGGTATTTTTGTCATTGACAGTATAAAAAAATGAAAATTCCTAAATTTAGGCTATGAAAATATTAGATTGATTCCAGATTATCATTATCATTCCGTTCCAGATCCTACTTTCACGCAGTTTGATTTATCATCTAGATTCGCTAGAGGCCTTTTTTTCCCTTTTATTCTTCTTCCATCAGGTTTCATTTTGTTTTCTGCTGATATCATTATATTTGTGCTGATATCATTTTTAGTGTAATGATATTATTTTGTTTGCGCTAATACCCTCAAGTGTTGATATCATTTTGTTTGTGCTAATATCGATCATTTTCGTTGTGCTAGTATCATGTTTTTTACTGTGCTAGTATCATTTTGATTGTGCTAGTATTGTCAGGGGCGGTTCTTAATGGTGCTGTGGCAAGGCCACGGCCCGGGCAAGTTTTTCGGCCGTAGTGCTAATTTTCCGCATTTCCATCGAATTTTTTTATATATACTATGTTTGGCCCGGGCTTACCCGGGCTTTTTTTAGTGCCCGTGTCTTTCGGCCCTGACACGTTCAACGGGCAAGATCCGCCACTGAGTATTGTTATCTATGTAATCAAAACCCAATCAGAAAATATAAAAAATACAGAGGACGAATAGAAAATAAAAAGGATTTAAGGTTTTTTTTTCTCTAAAAAATTATTGATTACTATACTCCAGCTTTTATGTAACTAATTAGCTACCACAAACCCAAACACCCCTTTATAGTTAGTCTTGGATAAGGATGAGCTCGGTACCAACCGGTACCGAAAATACCGGTACCGTACGGTACCGAATATACCCGATACGGTACCGAATCCTCAAAAGTGGGTACCGGTATCGGTACTGAATATACCCGGTACAATACGGTATGGTTCGGTACCGGTATTTGAGGGTAAGTTTCACGAACAAAGCAACTACTGCCACAAATCAGCCTACTAACCTGACCAAATCAACCTATTGCATTCAACATTTAAACCTCATAGTGTAAGATCAAAGAAAGACTTACAATTCTATCAACTACCACTTGGACATCTGAGTCGAAACCTCCTATTTTCAGTTCTCTTGCTCGTTTCCACAACATTGCCCTATCAATCTCCTCTTCCTCCAGGCCGGTTTCTTGCATCTAAATTATCAAGAATAACAAAATTGAATTAACGTAAACAAATAAAAGTGAATTGTTGGGTTAATTGCATTCATACAATCTCCGTAGTGAGTCTGGCATATCCCTTTCTGCTCAAATGATGATTGTATTTATGATGTGCGCGGACTTTCTTTGCCTTCTTACTTGTCTCCTGCATTAGAAACATTAAAATTTTTATATAATGTTAGATAAGACATGGACTACTAAACAAATACAAGCACCAAAAGTTTAAACAAACCTCCCATTGTTTTGAAGTTCTTTGTGCTACAAATAGTTTCCAGTCTTCTTTTTTCAAGAACGGATATTTAAGAGGAGGATTAAGTAAACTTTTCTTCTGCTCAGGGTCATCTTTTTGTGTCTCAATGTAATCCCTGTATAGAGTATGTTTGAAGTTTCTCCACTTTGTCCCAATTGATTGAATAGTTTGCTTCCGGCTCTTTGGGTCAACCACAAAATGTGCCTGAAAATACAAAACAAACAATATATTCAAAAATAGGTTAACAATAGGGCTGCACATTTTGACCCGTACCCGTTTCGACCCGAACCCGTTTCGACAACCCGTTCTAACCCGAACCAAAACAACCTTTTTTCTGAATTGACCCGTTCTGACCCGCCACCCAACCCGACCCGACTCGCCCGTTCTGACCCGCCACCCAACTGACCCCGCGGCGGAGGTGATGGTGGCGCCACGGTGGCGGAGTCACGTGACTGTTATCTTAACATGTATGCCGATAAGAAGCCCGATAAGGTTGATCAGAACGAACAGAGGTTATCGAAATGGTTGAATTGTGCATTGTCGAATGAACCGTTGAAGCGGCCGGTTGTGGTTGATTATTTAGGGAATGTGTTTAATAAACAGGCGTTGGTTGAGGCATTGTTGAATAAGAATGTGCCGAAAGCGTTTGGGTATATTAAGGGGTTGAAGGATATGATATCAGTTGAGCTTGAATCAATACCGGGAACTGAAGGAGCGGATTCGGGTTATCGGGTCGAAGCGTGAGATTGACGTGAAGGCTGCGAAGGTGTCGGGGAAGATTGAGACGAATGGGAAAGTTGTGAATGGTAAAAATGAGGCGAAGCGGTTTAAGGCTGCGGATTTGGCACCGGCGAATGCGAATAAGGAAGTGTATGCGTCTATTTTTACGTCTTCGAGGAAGTCTGATTTTAAGGAGACGTATTCGTGCAGATCTTTGCCACTTGGTAGGAACTGATGAGGTTTGGTTTATGTGGAAAGTGTTTGTGGTTTGGGTGTTTGATGTAAGGTTTTACTTGTTTTTGGATGATATTATTGCTTGATATGAATCAAGAAATGTTGTTCTCTTTTGAACCCATAAACCACAGTAGTATTGTTTATATCTATTTGTTTGCCCATGTTAAAGCAATCTACTTGGCTGTTATGTTTAGCTTCTGAAATCTGTATGACTGTATGCAATGTATGATCATGACCTTGATTTTGTTGGTTTTAATTTGGTGAAGGCAGCCGTGCGGGTATGTCGAAGAACTAGAACTGGATTCAATGTTGTCTATGATTAGATCAGCTAGTGTGCGTCGGGGCGAAGACCAATGGTCCTGCCTTTTAGACTCAACTGGGTCGTTTACTGTTACATTGCTACACGAGACTACGAGAGGCACGACAAAATGGAAGAAGGCCCTACTCGGTTATGCTCGTGACGAACCTTCACAGCAGCAAACGTACATGTATTACATCCAAGTATGGTTGCACGCATGCCTTTGTTGATGCATAATTCTATATGCTTCAGTGGGGTTTTATAATTTATATGCAATTTTATATACTGCAAAACGCACGGGTCCTTCCTACTCGTTACTTCCAGTTTTGAGCTATGAACCAAATCAATCTTTTTTAACCGACCCAACCCGACCCGACCTGACCCGGAACCCGTTCTGACCCGGACCCGTTATGACCCGAACCCGTTCTGACCCGAACCCGTTTCGACCCGAACCCGTTTCAACCCGAACCAAAACAACCCTTTTTTTAATTGACCCGTTTCGACCCGAACCCGTTTTGACCCATGACCCAACCCGACCCGTTTGCCAGGTCCAATGCATATTAATACAAAACTGGTTAACACCACTACTAGAATGTAATACTGATGCTCCTGTTGTAATTTTTTCAGAGAATGGTTCCTTTGGGATACCCTTAACTCTTAGCACCTCATTTTGGTTTAGGGTCAAAATAATCAGACTTGGACTCAAGCAAAGATGGAAACTGACTGTTGAAATAAGTAGAAGTTACCAAATGGCAATAATAACTTTAAATAAACATGATTAGGCTCCTTTTATCGCTAAATCTGGTTCCTAATTAAGAAGAGAGTTAATTACACAAATAGTCTTATGGTTTACCCAAAATATCACCTTTAGGTACTAACTTTTTTTTGTAACAGGTTCGGGTTATATTGTTTCAATTTTGTAACATAGTGGGGTATTAAGGGCAACTGATGTTAAAAATTCTATAAAGTTTGAGTTAAATGACTGTTTTACCCTTAAATAACCAAATTGACCATATATGTAGATAAATCAAATTTAATTACAAGGACCACTTTTGTAAATTTTTAAACAAAATAACAACAGAATGGTTCTTCAATTTCGTAAGAGGACGATCAGATTTTGGATGAAACTCCTATTCTTTTGTCAAGTGGCAATGAATCTAATAGTTCTATTTCATGCATTATGGATGATCATATTTTAGCTTATACTTTTGATCATGATATTAAATAAAATTTTTATTATTGTTTTCTCAAGAAAGCTCCAATGCTTCAGACTCTCCTCCCTGTCTATACCACAATAATATCCAGTTTTGTCCTTCTAATCCACCTATGGAGGGTGAATGGTTTGAGCAACAACATTGTAGTAAAAGCAGTTGAAATTGAAGAACCATTTTGTTGTTTATTTTGTTTAGTAATTTACAAAAGCGGTCCCTCTTATTAAATTTGATTTATCTACACATATGGTCCCTGTGGTTATTTAAGGGTAAAACAGTCAGTTAACTCAAACTAAATAGAATTTTTAACGTCTGTTGGCCTTAATACCCCCAAAGTCTTACAAAATTGAAACCATAGAACCCGAATCCGTTAAAAAAAGTTAGTACCTAAAAGGTGTTATTTTAGGTAATCCACAGGGACTATCTGTGTAATTAACTCTTAAGAAGATAATTTAAAGTTAAGATTAGATGTTAGACTTACCATGACATATTGCCATAATTCTTCCTTTGTTTCCTTACCAACTTTCCGCCAAGTGGTATAAGTTATGGGAATCATAGTTCTTGCTACCAATCCCTCAAAAGTAGAGAGTGCTACTGATTCCTTTCCAATTGGGACACCTTTTTATTGTAGGTAATTATAAGTTTCCCTTTACTAGATTTTGACTTTATTGTTGGACCTCTTTGTGATTTGTTCTCTTCAGCATGATCCGAGTCAGAATTCGATTCCATGTCACAAAAAAGAACCTGTTTCAACAAATACACAATAAGTAGTTATAGCATGGTGTGAATCGAAATTAAGTAACAAATACACAATAACTAGTTACAAAATTAAGTAATAGAAACACAATAACATAACTAAGTAAAAAAGACAAATTCCATGCAATTTGCAATCTTCATCATGATCCGAATCAGAATTAGGTAATTAAAACATCAAATTAATCGCAAAATTCTCAAATTCAAACAGTTCAAACATATTTAATCACATCTAAGAACTGAAATAAAAACACAAAAACTACAGATTTTATTATTCACGAAATACTTTAAACTAATATGCCCTCGCCATCCACGCGCATACACGAAAAATCATCGTCAAGGTCTACTAAACCGGAGTACTGTGAAACATCAACAGTAGCATCAAATGCCAACATATCATCAATTTCACCACTTGCTCCATACTTGTACATCTTGTGTGGTGTGAAACCAACAACAGATAAATTCTCATCTTGTTGATCTTGAACATAAAAAACTTGTTTGGCTTGACTAGCTAATATGAAGCGGTCAGACTGGTGACCAAGCCTATCAAAGTTAACCACTGTGAATCCAAAATCATCCTTTTTTACTCCACGACTATCAGCCCAATCACACATGAAAACGGGAAGGGTAAACATGCGATAATCAAGATCCCATATCTCCTTTATACGACCGAAGTAAGTAACAGCGCCATAAACGGGATTGGAGTCTTTTGCACTAGCAATCTGCATAGCATGTGCAACTAAAGATACTCCACTGCATTGAGTTGTTTTAGATTCATCTCGAGATGTTGTATGGAACCGATACTCATTTATGGCAAAACCACTATATTTAGCAACAGCAAAACTAGGCCCTTTGGCCAACCAACGAACAGTGTCACAAACATCTTCCGCATTAGCCAAACGTTTTTCAACCTATTGGAAATAGAATTAATGTAAATCAAACAAAACTATTTAAAATATTGTAGTTCTAAAAATCTTATTAAAAACAAACCTCGTTCTTAAGCCAACTAATAAATGTTCGACTGTGTTGGCCTTGCAACCATGTACTATTTCGAGAGGCACGTGGGTTGTGATTCTTCAATTCCAACATATGTTGCCTGGAATATAGTAGAAGTTTAAAGAAGCATTATGTATTAGATAAAGTACATAGAATATAGAGTTCAATGTAATTCTTACTCTATATACGGCTCCACACTAGCAGTGTTTCGTAATACATAAAGATGAGCTTGATCAAGTAACTTAGCATCCACAACCTCAATCGTAGCCCCCGATAAAGGCTTGCCTGTGCGGATTCTTTCATCAACATGTTCATAAGGATTTCCAATTGACTTCATGTTTTTCAAGTAGCCCGAGCAAAATTCTAAGGCTTCTTCTGCCACATAACATTCTGCAATGCAACCCTCGGGTCGATGATGATTTCGTACATACCCTTTGAGTGTTTTCATGTATCTCTCAAATGGATACATCCACCTAAAATGAACCGGGCCACATAACCTAACCTCTCTAACTAAATGCACCATCAAGTGAATCATGACATCGAAAAACGAAGGAGGAAAATACTTCTCTAACAAACACAAAGTCAATACGATGTCACTTTGCAGCTTGCCTAGTTTACTAACATCAACAACTTTACTACACAACTTGTTGAAGAAATGACATAAGCTTATGATTGTTTTCCTCACTTTCTCATGTAACACCCCTTTGATTGCAAAAGGGAGAAGTTGTTGCATCAGGACATGACAATCATTAGACTTCAAGCCATTCATCTTTGAAACATCATCAGAGACGAGATTTTTGAAGTTGGAGCAATACCCATCAGGCACTTTTATGTTAGACAAGGTATCGTAAAATAGACGTTTCTCCGAGTAATTCAATGTGTAGCACGCAGGCGGAAGCAAAAGTCGATTCCCGTTTGGTTGAGGTTGTAATTCAGACTTAATGCCTAACTCCTCAAGATCTTGTCGTGCATTTAATCCATCCTTTGTCTTGTGGGGCAAATTCAACAATGTCCCATAAACACTCTCACACACATTTTTTTCTATGTGCATAACATCTAACTGGTGACGAACAAGCAACTTCTTCCAATATTCAAGTTCAAAAAAAATTGACTTTTTATTCCACAATTTAGCTCTTTCATCGATACGTAGTTTTTCCTTCTTTGAAGTTTTCTTCTTTGGTGTTTCCTTCTTTGACGTTTTCTTCCTTGACGTTTCCTTCTTTGTCTTTTTCTTCTTACCCCATTTATTCTCAAACCCCGTCAAAGAGTCGTAAATTTCTTCACCTGATAACGGCTTTTTTATAATATCGTTCTCTTGTTGATTGTTGAAATCTTTTTTTCTTTTACGAAAAGGATGTTCAAGTGGGAGAAATCTTCTATGGCCAAGAAAGCATACTTTTTTGGACTTTGGCAACCATTGTGAACAAGTATTCTCTGAACATATTGGACAAGCATAATAACCCTTCGTAACACACCCCGAAAGATTACCATATGCGGGAAAGTCATTTATAGTCCAGAGTAATATTGCTCTTAGATTGAAGTATTCTTTCTTATAAGCATCAAACGTTTTAACACCAGTTTCCCATAAGAGTTTTAGATCTGCTATCAATGGTGCCAAGTATACATCAATATTGTTACCAGGTTGGTTTGGCCCTGATATCAATAGAGTCAACATCATGAATTTTCTTGACATACACAAATAAGATGGAAGATTATATGTTATTAGGATAACCGGCCAACAGCTATACGTAGAACTTAATGACTTGTGAGGATTGATACCATCAGCGGACAAGGCTAACCTAAGATTCCGATTTTCTTTTCCGAATTCTTTCCACGTGTTGTCAACAAGCTTCCAAGAGGGGGAATCGCGAGGATGAGATAGCTTACCATTATTGACCGGACCTTGTGCATGCCAAGTTAAGTCATGTGCAATTTCTGGTGATGAAAACATTCTTTTAAATCTAGGGATGGGAGGAAAATACCACAAAACTTTTGAAGGCACGTTTTGGGTATTCTTCTTCCAACGAGATGTGCCACAAGATGGACACTGAGAAGCATCCTTATGTTCTTTCCAGAATAGAACACAATCGTTTTCACATGCATGAATCTTTTCATACTGTATACCTACTCCTTTTAGCAACTTCTTGGCCTCATATATCGAGGTAGGAATTGTATTGTTTGATGGTAAGATATCTTTTAGGACACCCAACAAAGCGTCAAAACTAGCATCAGACCAGCCAAATTGACCTTTCAAATGTTGAAATTTCAATAATCCACTAAGTGCATTATACTTTGACCCAACATAAAGTGGTTTATCACATTCTTCAAGAAGTGATTTCAATGAATCGGGTTCATTCTCTACATAATTGAAGGCATCATGTAGCATTTCCTTTGTATTAATAAAGTCGGGAGGTCTAGATTCATTAGGGCATCTAGAATCAAGCTTCGGAAGTTTTTCTCCATGAAAAGACCAGACCGTATAGCTTTCATCAAAACCGTGGGCAAACAAATGATAACGCACATCATCAATAGAGCGGTGACACAAATTGATACAGTTTACACAAGGACATGGAATAACATTCAATTGAGGATTATTACTTTGCGCAAACTCTAAAAACGCTTCCACGCCTTTGTCATATGCATTTGATAATCTATCTGATGAAATCCATGATTTATCCATGACCATTTGTCACTAACTAGTTATTCAACATGACAAAAAAAACAAAAATCAAACTTCAAACCTAATTTAGTAACTTATAAAACATAATACAAAATTTAGGTAACAAGTAAGAATATAACAAACACAAAACTGCTAACAATTTAGGTGGCCCATTTAATCCTTAACTTAAATGTTTAAAATTTGCGGGTTCAGGTTTAGTCTAAACGGGTTCGGGTCAGTTTCAGGTTGAACCCGCGAAACCGTTTAGCTAAACGGGTCGGGTTCGGGTCAACCCGGTCGGGTTAACGGGTTGACCCGTTTAACCCATTTATATTATATTTTATTTTTTATAATATGGTTTATGTCATAAATCAATTTGAGTGTGTATTTTATGCATAATTATAACTTAAAAAGAGAGATTGACATAATGTTTTATAATTAAATGCAATTTTATATATATATATATACATATATATATATATATATATATATTTGTGGTTTTTGTAGTAAAGTTTTAATTTAAACATATTAATTTGCGAAAAAAAAGTTTAAAAATTCAAAATCCGGGTTTAACGGGTCATGTTCCGGTCAACCCACTAATATTCAGGTCGTGTTCGGGTTCATATGTATAACAAGATTTTCGGGTTCGGGTTCGTCTAAAATTTCCGTGTTCGGGTCGCGTTGAACCTGCCAACCCACAAACCCGACCCGTTTAGCACCCCTAGTTTGATTAGTTAGCTGGTATGTACAATTTGGCCCCTTAGCTTCCACAAATGAAAGTATCAATCCCCACACTAGTACAACAGGTAAGAAAATCACAATTAAAAGTAACATTGCAAAAAATGTCTGGCGTGAGGCTCGAATCGGTGAATCTTTGCATTGTTAGCAAAAGTCTTAATTAACAACTGAACTGTGAATAGTTTTAGTTATAGATTCACAAACAATAATATTTATGGGTTCATACTTGTTTTTCATATCATCTCTATTCAAATTTTGAAACGTCGTGGGTTCGCGTGAAGCCGTATCAGTTAATGTAGATCCACCCCTGTTCCGATTGCCGGAATATCATGGGTTGGGATTTGACCGGAGAAGATTGACAGGCAAATATTTAGGTAATTTATCCTATAAAATTAAAGTAAATCTAAACTAATGAACAAAGCAGCCATATTATGAGACATATTCTACATTACAAAAACCCTAGCTACAGATTTGAAGCAGATGATGTAAACTAGTAATGGATTAAATTCGCAATTCACAAACACTAAAAAGATAAAACTCGCAATTCATAAGCAGATGATGTAAACAGATGAAATTTACCGGCGGTTGTTTTCCAGCGGTTGCAGTGATGAAGCGATTCCTTGTTTTCCAGCGGTTGCAGTGGTGAAGCGGCCTTCAAATTTGATGTGACTAAGTGTTTTAATTGAGAGGGTGATGATTTAGTTTTAGAGAGAATTACGGGAAGTGGGTGTGGGAGTTAATAGAAAAGATTGAATTGAAGTTGTAAATTGATCGATTTTTTTTTTTATTTCAAAGGGGCGGGAATTAGAAAAAAGGGGTGTTCTTTGGGCAAGATGTCAATGGGTCGGGTTCGGGTCAGGTATTGGTAATCCCATATCCATACCCGGTTATAAAATCGTGTCTCATACCCGACCCAATACCTGTGGGGCATTTGTCGGGTAATTACCCTTCGGGCATCGGGTATACCCATTAGTTTGGTTAAAGATATACGTTAAGATTTCCAAATCCATTTTTACTATTATAATTGTTATATAATTTTATTTATACAACACTATTATAAATTAAAAATGTATATTATATACATATAAGTTTTATTATAAATTAATAAAACTGATGTTTCAGGTTTCACCGGGTCGGGTTTCTCGGGTATCGGGTTTAAATTGATGTGGGCAACTCTTGAAAAGGCTATTAAATTTGAAAGAGTTAATTACTATTTTCGTCCCTGTGTTTTGTAAAAAATCACTATTTCAGTCTATTAGTTTAAAAATTGTGATTTCAGTCCCTGTGGTTGCACTTTCGTAACCATTTCAGTCCACCTCCGTTAACCCCATCCATTTATTCTGTTAAGAGTTAATTACTATTTTCGTCCCTGTAGTTTATCAAAAATCACTATTTCAGTCCATTAGTTTAAAAATTGCATTTTAGTCCTGGTGGTTTCACTTTCGTAACCATTTCAGTCCCTGTGGTTTCACTTTCGTAAGCATTTCAATCCATTTATTCTGTTGTAAGAACAGGGACTGAAACGGTTATGAGGTGGACTGAAATGGTTACGAAAGTGAAACCACAGGGACTGAAATCTCAATTTTATCTAATGGACTGAAATAGTGATTTTTGACAAACCACAGGGACGAAAACAGTAATTAACTCTTCTGTTAAGTACACATGAATCGACCATAATGCCCTTATTAATAAAAAACAAAAAGATATCTAAATGAGTTAATTACTGTTTTCGCCCCTGTGGTTTGTAAAAAAATCATTATTTCAGTCCATGTGGTTTGACTTTCGTAACCATTTCAGTCCAGTCTCCTAACACTGTCTATTTTACCGTTAAGTTTTTGATGAAATAACTAAATTACCCTTGTGTTAATTTAATAAAAAAAAACAATGGAAATTTAAAAGATTATATTCTAGGATCCACTTGTTAAAGCACAACCCCGCGCTACCCCACCCCACTCCATCCCTGCTCTCATTTCCGGCAAAAGTTTCCGGTCATCTTCTCCGGCATCACAAACCCACCCTCTTAATGCCCGGCGACCCATTACCCCACCCCAATTAATATCTTCCTAGCAGCATCAATTAACATAATAACTTTGAAAAAATAATGCTTACCTGGACATTTTCTCATTCTAAATTCCAATTAAAATTTTGGAACCATTTTTGTAAAAATAGTGCCAGACTTCTACTTCTACTGAAGCCATGGTGGGTCAAACCCTACAATCCAATTTAAGTCCATATGTCATACAACGATGAAATCATATAAATCCAATAATAAAATCATATAAGTCCATAACTAATTAACGCAAGGGTAATTTAGGTATTTCATTAAAAACTTAAAGGTAAAATAGACGGTGTTAGGAGACTGGACTGAAATGGTTACGAAAGTGAAATCACAGGGACTGAAATCGCAATTTTTAAACTAATGGACTGAAATAGTGATTTTTGACAAACCACAGGGACGAAAACAGTAATTAACTCAATTTGAAATTTTGACTCCATGTGAAGTAAAACCTGGATTTATTCCATCTGTATATTAGAGTAATCTACCGGTGCACAAATGGTTAGATCTTGAATAACACATAATAAAAAGTTTCTTATTAGAAATCGTGTTAGGGATTTAAAACAAAAAATCTTTAACTGGCTGACGAGTTGACCTGCTACAAACTGGATGAACAAACCACAAAAGCGAGTCAATCAATATGAGATCAGAAATTTGTATTTGGTTCGAGTACATTAGTTCAATAAGAAACGGTCCTGTGTTCTCGAGCTTGTATTTCCTCTGATACGTCCTACAACCTACGATCACAAGTACAAAGAAAACCAAATTTTGTTCGAGCACATTAGTTCACAAACCGACATAAATGATTTATATTGCCATTCAAATAGTATAACAATAAAAACCCAAGTACAAAGAAAACCGAACTTTGTAAAAATAGGTTGCTGTTTTGAGTAGTTGCTTATTCAAACTGGTTAGATCGAGGTAGGGTATTTTAAATATAGGTCGAGTATATTAAAACCTAGCCAAGTGTGAGTACTCTTTTTTGTGAACATTAAAACCCAGCCAAACACACATTCCTATTTCCCACATAGAAAACACACATTCCTAACTATTTCTATTTCCAACATAGAAATCACATATGCACATAAAAATTTACAGAGGCACATGACTGAATCGATCTTTTCCGTACGATGTTCGTAAGCTACTCTCCTATGGGCCTAATATATTTATTTGTCCTCCTCTATCAAGTCAAACTATTCTACGGTTTCGTTGGTAGTTAAAAACGACACGAATCTACTCAAATTGTCAACATAACCACTGAAATTACAAAGAAATTCGGAATGTAGTATCATTTTCAGAGTGGCGTTGGAGATTGAGGCGGATGGAGATGGCGGTGCTCCGGCAGAGTCAAGGTGGTGCGGTAGTGCTCCGGGAGAGTAAAGGTGGTGCAGCAGAGTAAAGGCAAAAAGGCAGAATTGAACGGAGGCGATTCCATTTGAACGATGGAAGGATAGAGAAATAACTGATAGTTGATGAATCATGGACGGTAGAAAACTAGAAATGGTAGCGACTGCTTGTTCAGATAACTTATCTTATTTTAGGGTAGAAGTTGACTTTCATACAATTTTAAGGTTGAATTCATGGGCTAACAGTTAATAGGCTTATTTAATCAAACACAATTTGGGCCGTATACTAGTAACTTGGATGATTAATTAAACATAGGGCAAAATTTTTTTTTTTGCTATTTTTATATTAAAAATATTTATATAAAAAGTAAAGTTTATATAATAATTAAAAAGTTAGGTGATGATATGGAAAATTCGATATGTAAGGATGTGTGTGTGGTTGTAGGTGGAATTGAGTTTTTAAGGATTTGTAAGGATATGACGTGTCTACTGACTGAGCAGTAAGGGAGCCTAAGGGCGTTGATATAGTCATAATTTAATAATTTATTGAAATGTTTTTACGGTTTAAAACAATAACAAAAACATTTCAACTTTTAATTTTATTTTAATTTCTTTGACTTAGCGTTTCAACTTTTAATTATTTATTCTAATTTCTTTTACTTCTTTATTCAAGGATAAACCCTGTCCATTTGATTTGTTAAGGAAGGAAAGGCCCAAATCACTTGAAAAGCCCGTGTTCCAGATTAGGCCTTTAGCAACGACTTTTCCTTTGTCGCCGCTGAAAGTGTTGCCACTATAACGTAAATTTCTTGTAATGATGCATAAATTGACCATGGATATTCAGTTTATCACAACGTACTCGCATAGAATCCCGTTTTTCCACCTACCAACTCTAAAATTACTTAGAATATACTGGGATATTTGAAATGTTTCTAATAGTTTGTCGGGTTTTTCGGGTGAACCCGAAACACCAAAATCATATCCATTGATTAAGTTCAATTGGGTTTGGGTTTCACCCTTCATCGGGTTCGGGTAATTCAGGTATGATAGTTTTTCGGGTCGGGTGGTATTGGGTGGGTTTTGGATAAAATGAACCCCCCATAAATTTATAAGATAACACAGAATGATGACACACATATTTCAATATGATTTTTAAACGATGACACACAAATATAGTGTCATAAAAATTATAAGATGACACACAACGATGACACACATATTTCAATATGATTTTTAATGACGGTTAAACGATGACACACAACTGTAGTGTCATAAAAATTATAAGATGACACACAACGATGACACACATATTTTAATGTGTTTTGTTTTTTTTAAATGACATTTAAACGATGACACACAAATATAGGTGTCATAAAATATTCAGATTTTACCAACGATGACATTTTTTTTATGATACACGTGTTTATGTGTCATAAGATTAGTGTGTGTCATTGTTCTTGTGTCATTAAAGGTCTTTTTTCTAGTAGTGTATTGCGAGGGAATGAAGAAATGTGTGTTTGGTTGGTCAACGTAATGGAATCACCCATTACATAAGTCATTCCATTCCCTTAAATTCATTCCATCCACTCCCCCTGTTTTTTTTTTTTTCATTCCATCCCCTCTCTCAGCCTACGTCACAAACACCGTCCATCACCTCCACCATTTGCCGCCACCACCACCTGCCATCGTCACCACCCGCCACCAACCTCCGCCGACCACCACCACCATCCTCCGCCGCCTGCCGCCACCGCCATCGACTACCATCGCTGCCACCCGCCAGCGTAAACCACCGCCACCCCGACCACTACCGCCACCCTTCGCTGACCACCACCACCATCCTCCGCTGCCTCCACCCGCTACTGTTGACCACCACACCCACCGTCGTCGTCGTCGCCACCACCCGTCACCACCACCATCGACCACCATCGCCGCCACCCGCCACCACCGACCACCACCACCCCGACCACTACCGCCATCCTCTGCGACCACCTCCCGCTACTGTCGACCACCACCACCCACAGTCGTTGTCGCCACCACCATCGCCGCCACCCGCCACCACCGACCACCGCCACCCCGACCACTACCGCCACCCTCCGCCGACCACCACCTCCATCCTCCGCGGCCACTACCCGCTACCATCGACCACCACCACCCATCGTCGTCGCCACTACCATCGACCACCATCGTCGCCGATACCGCTAACAACCGTCACCCACCGACCACCGCTACAACCGACCACCGTCACCCATCGCGGCCACTGCCACTAGCCGCCACCGATCACCGCCACCAACCATCGCCGATTTCATTGATTCCTCTTTTCTTACCTACCAAACAACACAGGGTAATGATTTATTCCTTTCCTGCATGGTAACCAAACAAGACTATGGAATGTAATGATCCATTTCATTCCTTTGTCCATTCCATTACCTCGTCTATTCCATTCCCTCGTCTATTCCATTACGCTATACCAAACAGACCCTTAATGTTGTTTTTTGGTTATTTGGTGGGATTAAATGTTTTGGATACATATCTTATAGTTTAAGTAATTCATGAAGAAGGTTAATATGTTAAAATTTAAAAAGACTATCTAATGCCATTTTCATAATTCGACGTAAGCCGTGTAAATTCAAGTTTTGACATAAAGTTTTTAAAAATGAATCGGTCAAATATAATACGTTTTCATACTAATTTTTATGTACGTTTTCAGTTGTTCTATGTTTTAGCGTAAGTTCAAAAAACGCTATTTACTCGTGTGTTTATTTTTATTTACATGTCGGTATAAATTCACGTTTCAACGCAAACAACATAAATTCACGTTTAGAGGTAAAAAAAAAATTAGAAACGAGTCAGATCAACTGCAATACATTTTGATGCTCATTTTTATGTACGTTTTCAGTTGGTGTACGTTTTGACGTATGAATAACTGCAGATTTTGACGCCGCTAAGTTTTGATGCAAAGGTAAGGGTAGTGTAGTGGTTAGATGGAACCCACTAAACAAACCAACCCAGATTCGATTCCGTTTCTTTTATACAGTACAAATTCGATTTACTTTATTTTTTGATCCAACCGCAATGCTTATAGGTTACATTTAGTTAGACCGGATATGTTGATATACGATGGTTGCCGCATTACATAACGTCTGGACTAATTCATTCGATGTTTGCAACGGGCCCGCATCGCATCGCCCGCGGGTCATATTACTAGTTACTATCAAAATATATATTTTCAGAATTTAGTATCTTGTTTTTCTTAAGCGATAAAATTTACTGAATAACAATCGAACATCCAAATTGTTTTATTTAAGTAAAATTCTTCTATACATTTTTTTGGGTATTAATAATCCTACATGGTAAAATCTTATTCTCACATGGTGTATACGGGTCGAATAAGGTTATACGGCCCGTATAGAATAAAGTGAACTGATAAGGGTTGTGCCAGCAGAAGATTATGGATATTATATAAATACCAAAAGCTTCAGCCATGACGGTTTGTTTTCCGGCAAAAGATTGTTGATTTTCCGGTGGAAGAAGGTGAAGAGTATGGGTGAAATGGTTTGTGTGGATGGGTGGGTGGGTATATATGTGTAACAAAAGAGGGTTGAGTTGTTTCATGGTTCTTATAAATTGTTCGGGTGGTTGGAAAAGTGGGAGTGCTGCTGCTGGTGCTTATAAATTGTTCGGAAAGTTTGGTAATGTGATCGTTGAGTTTGATTTGAATTTTGAAAGGAGGAAGACGTATGGCAGAAGAAGATAAATGGTGGTGATACAGTGATTTTCAATAATGTAGGATTGTAGTTGGACAAAGATGTCAATGATAAATGTCAATCAAAGTTACACAAGGCAATTAAACCTTACAAACACCATCTAAAAACTTATATAATATGCTTCATATATTAAACATAAAATAAGTAAAATATATTCCTCCATTCATTTCTTCACTTGACCCAAAATATGTTAACTTTTAGAGAAAATGTCACAGAAATGTAATCAAGTTTGTCAACTGTTTCAATTAAGTCACTGAAATTCTTTTTGTCTCTCCAAAATCACTAAACTTTAATTTAGTGTTTTAATGCTATGTAATTACCAGGTCATCAGGTTACAATATTTTTCTATTATTTTATAATTTATTTTAATGCTTAATTAGATATTATTTAGATTAGATAGATTTTATAAAATCAAAATACATTTTAAACCCTTTCTTTAAAACCACCCAACCTCCTCTGAACATTTCAGAATTCCAATTACAGGATTTCTGACCCCCCGAAGACCATCGACACTCTGTGAGACTGTGACCAACCTTCAACGACGACGACGGCCAGATACGGTTTCTTTCTTTGCGAATTGCGATCCCAGACCAGTGTTTTTTTCGCCTTTTCCGTTCTTGTTCCAGATTGTTTTTTTTGTCCTTTTTTTGTTCCAGATTGTTGTTTTCGTTTCATGTTCAGTGCTTTTTCGTTTCATGCTTATAGGTTCCTCGAGATACTTAACGGAATAGTGGTGGCTAGTAAAAGAACGAAATGATTAATGCTTTTTTCGTTTAATGTTTACTGGTTCAAAAGGGTGAAGTTTGTTCAAAAATGGTGAAGACGATGACACAGAATAAGTGCCATTAGATTAGGATTAATCAACTAAACTGGTGTTCTTTATATTCTAAACAGAAAGAATAAATGTTAGTATATATATTGTCCACATCATCTTAAAGAGTAAAAAAATATTTGTGAAACCTGACACATCATCGTTAGCAACCTGGTAACCTGATAATCACATACTATTAGAACAACAAATGAAACTTCAGTGGTTTTAGAGAGACAAAAAAAGTTTCAGTGACTTAATTAGAACGGTTGAGAAACTTGGTTACATTTCTACAAAGTTACCCCTAACTTTTATCAAAAAGTTTATAATAAAACTTCAAGCATTCTGAACCCTAGCTGCAAACAACCCAACAAACTCTGGATACTGCAAAACCTTCGGCAATCATACTCTCAGTACTCTCACAACCCACCGTCGTCGCCACCCAACAAACTCCGGATACTGAAAACGCTATCTAAAGAATTACTAAAACTTATTAAACGGTTGTTCAATTTTACAAAAAAAAAAAAAAAACTTATATACCGTATAACATTATACGACCCGTATACAGATCTTAAAAACCCAAAAATCTGACCCGTATACATGTAAAACAAAAAAAAAACATTTCACTGCATTTATTTCTGTGCAACAGTATTCTATACGGGCCGTATAAGGTTATACGGTCCGTATATGTATAGAGATATGAAAATAAGATTATAAGGGTATATAAATAGTGGCTAAAGTCTTGTCATAAACATCTAAATTGTTTTACTTAAGTAAAATTCTTCTATACATTTTTTTCCTAATGTGATTCAAAATCAAAATTTGTTAGGTTATTCACATTTCAAAATGCTTAAAATATATTATATTCTTCATCAATGTATACCAATTGCTTTAACATTAAATAGAGTATCTCGTTTTACATATTAAATTATTAAACCTTATCGTTTAATGTATTTGTTTCTCAGCCTAATGGTTAGGGAAAGATTTGGTGTTTTTTGTGATCGAGGTTCGACTCTCATTTTCTTCATTGTTTTATGTGTTAGAAATAACCCGTTGATATGGCTTTAGGGATCATTTGGTAACATTACCAATATGACATAACTAGTCCCCGACAATTACTTGATGGTAGTAATTGTAATTATTGATTAGTATTAAGGGGCAATTATGATTTCCCTTTAGGTACCATTAATAGAGAAAACATAGAGTTTTATAACGGATCACCATTCATGACCATTATTTGTTGATCTTTATATATTGATAATAAGTGGTGATAAAAACTCTCTAGTAGAACACCAATACTAAAAATACTAAAATTATCTCTAAGGTGATCCATCAACCTAAGGTACCATAACGGGAATCATGGCTTCATCTTTATTCTCAAAGATAATCATCCCTACAAGTAAGTATCTCTATCTTGGTATCTATATTTGGATTGTGATTGAATAAACATGATTAGGGTTCTATGTTTTTAACCCATGTTTAAAGATATAATCAACATGTGGCATCAGAGCTTGTGTTGATTTTATCTAATTCAATCATGTAACTGATGTTCAATCATCTGGAACTTCAAACATAATTGATTTGAACTTGAAAAATAAATCAATATGGTTTCATAAGGATTTGCACAAATTGGTTGATGGATTAATTGATCAACGGTTTCTAAAATCGATGATGTCGTCACTCTTTTAATTCAAAAATTCACAGTACCATTTAATGTAAATGGTTTCTTGAAATTCACGAACCCTTTTTTCACGAACGGTGATTTGTTTTATGTTCGAAAATTCAAATCATTAGTTTTTTCTATGATTCACCTTTCAGAAAATTATTATGAATATCATTTGATCATTGTGACATCAACTTCCACTATCTTAAATTGCAATTAATGATGACTTTAATGCAATTTTATTTTATATTGGCATTCGTATTTTTAACCATGTTGCATTTCTTACTTAAATAGTGATTTCTTTATGAAAAATTAATTTTGTTTATGTTAATATCATTGCTAATAAGATACATATTATTTGTTTGGATTTTGTATTGCAAAAGGAATAAAATTACCACTGCCATAAACATATGTTTCCTAATTATCAATTCATATTGTTTTCTGGTTTTAGTAATATAATATATGATGATGGAATCTTACGTTATCTGAAGTAATTTTTGATCGTCCATTATATAAATCAATTTATTAATATCATAGGTAAAATTAGATGGAACATTTTAGTTTCTTGAATTCATTATGTGGATTCATGAATGTTTTATTTTTACAACTAATTCTATTGATTTGACATGAGAGTTTTATGTAATATTGGATTAATGAAAGTAATGCAATTTAAAATCTTTTGCAATAAGGATGAACTTATAATTAATAATTTTTCAATGCACTTGATTATGTATTCATGCATTCTTGAATTAATCGGTTACAAAGTCCTAATGAATTATTAATGTTTGAATTTAATGATTACAATTAATGAATTGATTATAGAAATTCTAGACTATAATCCCTGAACTGAATAGTTGATTTTGTGCCTAAATGTTTGTACACTTAAAGCCTTTTATATGCAACTTTTATGTGAGATTCTTATTTTGCGAATGGCCCAACTTTAATTTATACCATTTTATGTGATTATGTGTATTGTTGGATAATGAAACCAACAACGAATTGTTTGATGATGCACATAATAAATTATCAGCCTAATTTACATAAATATTTCATTTCTGGCCCAAAGGTGTTATGTTATATTTATGTGCTTTACTTTATTATTTATGTGTGTTCATGATACATGAATTTTGGTCAAAGCCAAAGCGAAGCTAGAGTTTATGTAGAACATTGAGACAGTCTATATTTATGTGTGTTCATAATATGTGAATTATGATCAAAGCCAAAGCGAAGCCAGAGTTCATGTAGAACACTAAAGACGGTCTATTATTTATATCGTTCATAATGCTGAATTTTGGTCAAAGCCAAAGCGAAGCCAAAATTTAGGTAGAACATTAAGCCGAGGTTTATTATTTTTTTATCGTTCATAATGCGTGAATTTTGGTCAAAGCCAAAGCGAAGCCAAAATTCAGGCAGAACATTAAGTTGGTTTTATTTATTTATGTTCATAATACATGAAATTTGGTCAAAGCCAAAGCGAAGCCAAATTTCATGTAGAGCAATAAGTCAGTTTATTATGTATGTTCATAATGCATAAATTTTGGTCAAAGCCAAAGCGAAGCCAGATTTATTATAGAACATCAAGACAATTTGTTATTTATGTACGTTCTCTGAATTTTGGTCAAAGCCAAAGCGAAGCCAAAATTCAGGTAGAATCTTAAATTAGTCTGTTATTTTGGTGTTATAGTAGACTATATCTTCAATATAAGAATTTGTGTATGCCTTACTTGATTACCCCATAATGTAAATCACTCCAAGCTTCTTCTTAGATTTGTATCTCATCTATTTCATCCACTCTAATTTAAAACCTAAAATGTTTTGCTTACTAAAGAGTTTCTACAAAATTTGCTCTTGTTGAATTGTTGATTATTTCTTAAGATATGATAATCCTACTGCTCTTTTCTGATAAAAAGTATTACAGAAGATAACTAGAGCATGACTAGTGGGATAAGTCAACCATTATATCTCTTATGATAATCAAGAACTCATTTCATTATTGCTATCATGGGAGCTATTCTAGATTCTAAATTTCTTAAGACTAATTTGTTTTCTTTGGAAGAATCAAAATAACTCCTAAGTCGCATGCATTACTCTAGATTCTTACTATAAAGTTTGTGGCATATGTGAATACATCATAATGTACAATACCATGACCCATAATTTAAAGGTTTACACATGGAAATCATTACACTTTTCCGGTGCATTACATATAACTTTTCCATTAATACCATAAGTTTTCTTAAGAATTAACTATACCACTCAAGAGTACCAAAGGAAAATGAGTGTGTTGATTAGCAGCATATGTACAGGAAAAGGAATGCATGAAAATGGAAAATTAGATGATGTTCATCTCACCGCCACTAAACCTGAAAGGAGGATACTTTTAAGATTCAGAGATAGTGTACAACTACTACTTCCAGCTATAAGTTTCTTCAAAGGAAAGTCTCACAGCAGGTTTATGCCATTAAACTAGGCATGAGCATCGAGACTATCCATAATTCAATGAAACAGCTGGCTAAGATAAGTAGTAAGATATTTATGATATTTAAGTCTGCTAATGGTAATATTCTAACCAACATATGACCGGTTGATTCTAGTTCTATATGTTTCCTTACCAGAAATCAACAAATAATTAATATGAGAGTTAGTGGCAAAATTTTAATAAACTGTTTTATAATTGGGTTTTATGATACCTTATATATTCTGTAGATTATTCAGAATTTAGTATCAATATAAAAGCTACGTTATGACAGTTGTGAGGTTTGCATGGTTAAAATAAAGTCACTCTTACCTTAAACTCTCATATTGTTGGTCATCTCAATCTGGATAGAAACCTTATAAGATAGAACTAGATGATGCTACACTTTTCCACAACCTTTTGTTATCATGAAAATGAAAATTTAACAAAAGAAAAATGAGACTTGCATATTCCATCCATTAAGACCAAATTTCATGAGAAATCATGACTAGGTTAATGAAGGATGAAATATTATCAAATCTCATTCTTAGTGACTTATGAGCATGTGTTATAAATCTTAATATTTAAATGGCTAAGGGAATAAATTAAGTTCCATTAGAAGTTATATTTCATTGGAACTTATCCCAAAATGGAATATTCAGACATAATTCATTTATCATAATATTTACTTGTATTGTCTTATATGAATTAAGGTATTAAAGAAATTAATTCATATATACTATGATTCCTTCTAAATATGTCCCCAAAATTTTTATAACATATGGACATTAAGGAAATCAAGTCTAACATATATGACATGTTCCCACAGCACATACATCATTGAAACTTATCTTGTAGCATTCCTACAGATCTAAAAGGTTAGTGGGAGTATTAAGTGTCTTAATCTTAATTTGCGAGAGTTGCAAGAGGTGGGGGAGTGAAAACTTGTTATTACCTCAATTTGCACCTCTTGTACAAGACATTGCTCCTTCACAACTTTTCTCTTTAAGAATATACTGCTACTCTAACAAAAGTTTCATTGTTGCTTAAACGCAGGCACACTCAGATTTCTTGCCAAAATTGTAATCCTCAAACAGAGAAACTACTATGAGTAACTTCTTTAATTTGTTTCTCTATTAGAATTTATTGGTCTTCTAATGTTGACCATAAGCATGCTAAATTGTTAAAGATTTCTAAGTCAGTGGGAGCAGTAAAAGTCCTTATCAGGATTTGCCAGAAGTGCAAGAGGCGGGGGGAAGAGACCTATTAAATTTTACTCCGATTACACCTCTTGCGCACACTTAGAATTATGAAAGTGATAGCAACTTAGGCAAGATTTAATCCATAAAACTGAAACTCTTAATAAACCCAATAATCAACTAAGGAGGCCATCTAGGTTTAAAAGCCTACTAACTTTGATGATTATGTATCCTCCTTGACTGAAGTTGAAATGGATTTTAGAAAGTTTGTTGATCCTACCTCTTCTAATTAAGTCATTAGCATCAATCAATTTTCTAAATGTAATAAAATTGTTATTAGCAAATTTGATTTTATGTGTCAAAATAACGTTTGGGATTTGGTTGAATTACCTAAATCCAAATTGAAATGTTAAGACACTAAAAGCAAGATTGATTGTTAATGGTTATGCTCAGAAGAGAATTATTTATCAAAGAATCATCTTACCTTTCTTACAAAAGGTTTCTTTGAGGATCATTGTTGTTCTAGTAGCTTATAATCTTTTGTAGCTACATTAAATGGATATTAAAACAATTTTCCCTAAACAAAGACTTACATGTTCAAAACAACCTGAAAGTTCTAAACTGAAAGGTCAAGAACACTTAGTTTCTAAGTCGATGAAATCCATATATGGGTTGAAGCAAACATCAAAATGTGACGAAATGTTAATGCGATTCTTTTCATCATGAATTAAGTGGATTTATGTGTACCAACCTCAGGATGAGTGGGAGCAACTAATGTTAACTTGTCCTTATATAGATGACACTCTTTTGATACGTATATGTTACATAAGTCAAATAATTTCTCACACATATTTTGATATAATGAATCTCGGAAATACCACTTACGTGAGAGATATCAAAATATGCCAAGATAGACCCATTGGGGCATTAGTTTCGTGCCATAAGCTTTACTCTAAAGTGGGTCCTTACATATGTAACAAACAGTATTGCTCTCATTAAGAGGATAAAATGATAAATGAGATTACTTCCTTATGCTTCATTAATTAGAAGCCTTATGAAGGTTCAAGTCTATACTCGTTTAGATATTGCTCACATTGATGAACATTATATCACTCTAGATTATTGTGAAGCATCTTACAATATCTTTAAGAAACGAGAAAGACCATAAGAAGAGGTTGATTATTCTTACCTTGATTTTATGATGTTCAAAAGAAACTAAAAGTCAATTTGGGGTAATCCTTGTGTCTGCGGACAAATCTATCTCATGGAGGAGTCATGAGAAACTGTTAACAACAACCTAAATTATAATGACATAATATGTTGTTAATTAACAACACAATTGTCACTAAATGTTGTTGAAATTTTATCAGTGGACTCATAAACTTATTAACTCCATATAAATACTATATTGAAGACTTACTGTGAAGAGTCAGCTACCTTATTTTCTCGAACAGTAACAGTTTGAGAGGTGCTGCATTAAACTTCGATACAAAATTATTGTTCGTTTATGAACAAGAAGAGGAACCTAAATACTTGTATCGAATACATTTACATTCATGATATGTTTGCGGATCCGATAACTAAGGTCTGCACCCAAAGTCTTTTTAAGAGCTTATAATAAAGACGGGTTTTACTAAAGGCCTTACATAATAGCATATCGTACATATGAATGATTAGTTATAATTTTTCCTCAATTACACAATTTGTTTGTCTATAAATACGTATGTGCACCTGATGACGTATAGACAAGAATTATACAAATTAATTTCAAAGGGCTTACCTCAGTCATTTTGGTCTTAAATTTACGTATGTTTTGATTTGGGGTTGTAACATGATTAATGGGGGTCTTGAGTTGACAGTAACTCAATGACTGTATTTTTCTGTTGCAATTTCAATTTGAAACATTGATTAATGTTTTAACTTGGCCAAACTTACTTATACTTATCACAAATGATCACTCGGCCAAGTGGGAGAATGTTAGAAATAACCCGTTGATATGGCTTTAGGGATCATTTGGTAACATTACCAATATGACATAACTAGTCCCCGACAATTACTTGATGGTAGTAATTGTAATTATTGATTAGTATTAAGGGGCAATTATGATTTCCCTTTAGGTACCATTAATAGAGAAAACATAGAGTTTTATAACGGATCACCATTCATGACCATTATTTGTTGATCTTTATATATTGATAATAAGTGGTGATAAAAACTCTCTAGTAGAACACCAATACTAAAAATACTAAAATTATCTCTAAGGTGATCCATCAACCTAAGGTACCATAACGGGAATCATGGCTTCATCTTTATTCTCAAAGATAATCATCCCTACAAGTAAGTATCTCTATCTTGGTATCTATATTTGGATTGTGATTGAATAAACATGATTAGGGTTCTATGTTTTTAACCCATGTTTAAAGATATAATCAACATTATGTGGCATCCAAATAAAGGGCGAATACTGGTGGCGTCGGTTCGTCTTGAATGGGAAGCGAGGTTTTACCGATTATTCCACTGTCGTGCCTTCGGACGGGTGGAGGTCGGGTTTCCACGTATCTGGGAGAGTCAAGAGGCTGGCGACGGTCAAGCAGTCGACCTTTGCCACAACGCCAGGTGTCACGATGGTTCACACGTCGTTCTTTGCTGTTAAAAAATTTATTTGTTTGTCTTACATTTTTCACATTGACTTTGGTTTAATGAAAAACCACCGATGGCTACCACCATAAACGAAAGTTGTCATCCTCACGGTTTTTTGTAGGCGTACACGCATGATTACCCTAATAATTATTCTTTCAATATTTTGTTAATCCTTCCTAGAATATGAACTGTAGGTGACCGTGACATTTATGTTAGAAACATGTAAAGATTAATTTGAATTACACCAGGGAAACAAAAGTTAACTTGGATGATGAAACAAAAGATTAATACGAATTAATCCGCTAGCACATAGGATTAGCCCTATACTGTGGCGTCTACAAAGTGTCCTCTAAACTCAAAAGCGCTATTGATTTGTAGACTTTTATTTAAGGAATTGAAATCTTATAAAAAACGGAAATGGATTTGAAAAATTGAAATTGTAAGAGCTATAATCTATAAAATAATTACAATGATGGTGGAAGCGGCGACGAAGGTAGAGAGAAAATCAAATCATTTTGATTATGTTCCTTAATTGATATATATGGAATGAATGTTGAAGAAAAAGTTCATTTCACATTTTAATTCTATTCTAATAATCTAATCTATCTCATTGTTTAAACATGTTATCCATGGAAGTTCAAATTATATTAGCAACCAAAATTATAAAACAAATAGGGACAATTGATATATAATTTAGAGCAGGGATAACAGTTCCAACACACCTCTAAATTTTTGAGGTTCTTTATTATAATTCTATCACCATTCATATAATTTTTTTTAATATTTATTCTTACTATTATTTTGTATTATTTATATCAATTAGCGGTTGAAACATATATTCTCAATGGATGAGGTACCTTCGTCTGTCATTCCTTTTATATTCTCAGTCTGTGATCCAAAAGATTTTTCTAAAGCAGTCAATATATAGTTCATGAAAAGATATAGGTATCCAATTTCATTACGACTTTACTCATCACTAACCATTTATTTAAATATTAAAACAAACAGATAATTCCTTAAATCACTAAAATCATAGTTCATAAAACATACGAATATCTTGATCATTGGTCACTTCTTAAAACCTTCACTAAATTGGCGTCACTTAAATTTGATGCGTATATAACACATAAAAATATCACATTTGCTTAATTAAATATTAAATACATGACACATTACACCTCTCTTGGACGCCATCAGGGACAATGGAATCCAGATCTAAGCCGTTTTGTGTTATGTGTTGTTTTGTTTTGTTTCGTTATTTATTAATATTTAATTAAATTAATGATTGATTAGATTTGATGTCAATAATATATAAATGTGAAAAGAAATCCAGGAGGCTGGTTTAAGTTTAAGCCCACAATATTGGAGAGCAAAGCGGTTTGAGTGGGTTCGGATTGGTCCTATTAACATGTGAGTCTTGACACTGACTAATGTTGTTGTCCTTGTATCCTGTGCATCCAGCCATCCACCATTGTACCATCAAATCATTACTCCATCTATTACCTTTTTTTTTTACAAATTTTGCATCAAAAAGGGAAAATATTACTCCAACTGCCTTTTTTACATCGATGGAGAAAATATTGACCAGGTCCAGTAATTCGACCTTACTTTTTTTTATTTGAGCGCCGCCAGCCCTTTGGCTCTCCTCAGATGCGCGGAAACCCGACCTCCACCCGCATGAAGACACGTTAGTGGAATACTCGATAAAACCTCGCCTCCTATTTAAGTCGAACCGGCGCCATCCGTATTCGCTCTTTACCTGGATGCCGCATAAAATAATGAGGAGAGTGGGAATCGAACCTGAGTCACAAGGAACACCAATTCTTTCCCCAACCACTCCACCACTACCTCAGTTCGGTTTTTGTTTTCAATTCGGTTTTTTCAGTTTTCTACTCACCCCTAAGTCCACAACAACAAGAAGAAATGGCACTACAAGAAGGCTGGTGACAAGATCTATGACTTCGACGACAGGAACAACGATTGTGGCAGAACGACGAAGACAACAAACAAAAAATAAACTAATACTAATACACAAACGTAATGCATCCTTGTGACAATACAAATGGACGAAGAGAAAGAAGGTGTCGAAGAGAGGAGGACATTGGGTGAAGAGGACCAATAACCAATCAATACTTGGCGACAAAAGCAATGAATTCAGGTAAAAAAGGAGAGAAACAAAAGGTAAAAACCTTATAGTTCTAATATCGTGTAAAATAATGAAAACCCTAGTGATATTTTCCCGCACTTCGCGGCGGGAAGTCGGTCAGTATCAATTCGATTCGTTACAGTATCGTCACTTGCTATTCGAATAGAAAAAGAAAGCCTTACATCGATTGAAAACAATAAAAACAATTATGGATACTGATATTGATGTTGTTCAAATGATACTGTCCTAGTTTGTTTGCGTTCTATCTTTTATAGAAAAAGAGTACTCTGCCGCTATCGTACCAAACCGAACCGTGAACAACATTTGTCTCCATACTGGTATCTATTTTTAGTGCTTTTGCTTTCAATAACCTGACACCATATCGCTACCATATCATACCAAATTGAGCAGAACAACAATGGTACTGGTATGCATTCATTGTTATGGTTACTGTTTGATATCGAATACCGTGCCGCTGCCGTAGTGAAACGAACTAACAACCACGGTTTCGGCGCCGATATTTATTTTATTGTTTTCTCTTTCGATAAACTGATATCGTATCATTATCGTACTGAACATCGGTACCGGCACATAGATTCATTTTTATGGTTTCCCGGTTCAGAAAAAAATTCAATTATACAATTCCGTCTGCCACGATAAACGAATATCGGTACCGGTATTGTGACAGTTTGAACCGATCGATACTATTAAAACAACATCGGTGCTGATACAATGTTCATTTTTATCATTTTCGGTCGATATAAAACACATGATAATTTCTATACCGAATGTAATAAAACTGTATAATCAATAAATACTATTAAAAATAATTATTTCTATACCGAATGCAATCAAATTGTATAATCAATAAAATACTATTAAAATCAACTATTTAAAAATTCTTGGTAACTCTTTTATTATTCATTACCACATTCAATTCATATATATAAAATATATGGTGAGATTCTCCCGCGCTTCACGGCAGGAATTCAGTCAGTATCAATTTCCAATTTGCTTCGGTATGATACCGACACTCGCTATAGTAATCGAAAGAGAAAACATCACATCAATTAAAAACAATAAAAATGAATATCGATACTAGTAGTGATGTTGTTTAGTTGATATCGTTACGATTCGTTTGCATTCTATGTTATTTTAGTTAATTGCGATATTTTTTTCGAAAATGGATATTGTACCGCTGTAGTACCAAATCAAATCGAAACCGATTGAACATATCTACATCAGTACCGGTATTTATTTTTATTGTTTTTACTTTTGATTAACTGACACTGTAGCACGACCATACTGTACTGAATTAAACCAAACAACCCCAGGTACGACTCACATTTATTTTATGGTTTTCTGTTTGATAACAGATACTTTGATCGTATGTTAAAAGTTATACGAGAAAAAACAAAGTTTAAAATCAATAAATGTAATAAAACAATAAAATAATGAAAACTTAAAAAACGATATTGAGAAAATAAAACTAAAATACTGTTCATGACAAGTGGGTGAAGATACTGTTGGTGCATTAATATGTCTGCTGACTACGTCTTATTAAGTCTTATGTCTAGATAGGTTAAACGAGTGCAGATGAGTGTTTATATTAGGATTTGTATAGTTTAAACATCCCTGGCCGTTTGAAATCATGCTGACCGTTTGAAGCATGAGTGTCCGTTTGAACATGTCCAGTCGTTTGAACAGTGTCCGTTTGAAGAAGACATGTCACGTTTCAAACGGAAGGGTAGGTGTCTATAAATAGGAGTTCATTTGAAACGGACAGCAGGTGATGTATGTGTGTGTGAGCGAAGGTGCTGCCGGATTTCTGTCAAAATCATTGTAAAAGCTCGCAACCAGTAATAGAAAAGAAAGATTGAAAGGAACAAGCTGTTTTTGACTTGGTTTACTTTGATTCCGCCTCTGTAAACTAAGATGAACTACTTTTACTGACGTTTAAGGTCACCGAATCGGTCCAACAAGTGGTATCAGAGCTCAGGACGAGGAGTTCATACCAAATTCAGCTTGAAATCACCGGATTATCTCACTTCTACCTTTCTTTTCTGATTTGAACTATTTGTTACAGTTAAAATGGCTTGAAAAGCTCACATATCAAACGAAACACACTCTTAACGAATCCTTGAAAGTTTTGAATTAAAATTCGACGTAAAAGTGATAAAAATGGACTAAAAACAGGGTTCCGTTTGAACGAAGAATACTTTCGTTTGAAACTATCGTTTGAAAACAGATCTTTCGTTTGAACATTCGTTTAAAACTGACATTCCGTTTGAAAATAATGGATTCCGTTTGAACTTATCGTTTGAGAGTGGTGTATTTCAAACGATCAGGACAGCTTTCGTTTGAAATTGTATCGTTTGAAACCATTTCGTTTGAGACCATACCGTTTGAAACCATATTGTTTGAAGCTATATCGTTTGAAAGGGGTTTCGTTTGAAACGTGTGTTATCTCAAACGGAATAGTCCATTTCGTTTGAAGAGAAGCAGTTCGTTTGAAGCAAGCCATTTCGTTTGAAAGACTATCGTTTGAACTATTCCGCTTGAACAGATTCCGTTTGAATCTGTCATTGTTTTTTTTCAAAACAAAAAAATATTTCTAAATGTTTGTTGATTTTGCAGGTATATTCACGATGGATGATATTTTCTTGAATCCGTTCAGCGACATGTACGCGTTCACGGGAAATTCCGGAAACGATGATACTTCATCAAGCAAAGAAAATGAGAATCCGCCGAAAGAGAAGAAAAAGGAAGCTTGGGAATCGGAAAGTGCCTTCGGAACATTCCATAGACCCCCAAAGCTTATGGCTATCGAGGAGTACAGTCGGTGGTCTAGGAAGTTTGAAGATTGGATGATGGCATTCGCATTTCCCAGCTGGAAAAGTTTGAAGAACGGTTATGCAAATGGAAACAAAAATGGTGAAGCGTTAAGATCAGCTGAAGAGATTGATGGTTTTGTAGCAGAACAGAAGTGTGTAGCTTTGTTGTTCTAGTCTGTTCGAGAAGACATCATTGCGTTGATCGATTATTCAAATGCAAAAGATCTGTGGCAAAAGCTAGAAAAGAAATGTCTAGGAAGTACTGAAATTGTAAAAAGTAAAAAAGAAACTTCTTAGGAAAGAGTATGATATGTTTGGTTGTCTCAAGAATGAGTCAGTTTGTAAAATGATAGAAAGGTTCGGTCATCTGAAGCTGGAATTAGCAAGACATGAGATCAAGTATTCTGATGAAGAACTTGTTGACAAACTGTTCGATTCATTACCAGATGGGGTGGATTAGAGATACTATGCGCTTATGCTGAAAAACACTATTGAGCCTGAAAAGTTGACTCCAGATTTGGTGATTGAGAGACTTGAAAGTCACGAGTTAGAGCTGAAGAAGACATACAAAGTCAATCACTCATCTTATCAACAGAATTTAGATCTATACTATCCAAAAAGCATGATGCCGAAAGCTACTTCTCCCAAGACTGCATTTTTGGTTGAGAATGTTTCTTCAGCAATCAAAGAAAGTCAAAGCAGTCAAAGCAGTGGAAGTCACAGTGGTTATCACGGTGGATTTTCATCATCTGCAAGTAATTCTGATGCAAATTTTCAGTGCAACATCGCAATAGATTTGAAGAATGCTCAGAATTTTGACGAGGAGTCGGCTAAGCAACAAATGGTTTTCTTGGCGTCGGTGTTGGAATCATATGAAGGGTTGGTGGCTGGGAAGATCGGGAATACAAATCTGACGAAAGAAGATTATGATCAGATAGATCCCGAAGAAATGGAGCTGATTGATATTCGGTGGGCGATGGCCAGTGCTGTTCGTCGAGCACAACGTTTTATGGAAATTACCGGGAGAAAGACGATCGGTGGTCCATCTACCAAGCTGGGGTTCGATAAATCCAAAGTGACATGCTTCAAGGGTAAGCAGAAGGGTCACTTTAAGCGAGAATGCAGAAATGCCTATGCTGATGAGTCGGAGAATCCTTTCAGAGATGATTATTACAAGAAGGCGATTTATCACCAGAATAAATCTGAGCCGCCTAGATTGAAGCAGTCTGAAGATAACAGAGAGAAATCTAGAGCTCTAGCGGTGATTTATGATGATGAGGGGTATGATTGGAGTAAAGATGTTTTACCGGAAGAAGATGCGGTTGGTTACGCATTCATGGCGACAAACGATGAACCTATTCCATGGAAAGATGATCGTACTGAAGAGCAGAAGTATTGCTACCAGAAAATGATTGCTGAAAACAGAATCATCAGAATTTCTCGTATCTATCTGGAAGCTAGAATAGCGAGAAGATGGGATCCGGACAGGGAGTGCTATCTGGATGAATATGGGAACATTGCAATCGATGACAAAACGCTCGATCTGGAAGCCATCATTAAGGAGATAAAAGAAGATGATGAGTATTGACAACACAAATGGTGGGGAACTCCAACTGAGAAAATGAAAGAAGAAGAGAAAGAAAAGAGAGAAAAGATAAAGAAGAGATCGAGAAAGCAAAACAGATTGATACCGACATTATTGATACAACGCAGGAGTTGACTGCGGAGAACCTGGAAAAAATGGCTGACAAAGTGCTAGCTGCTAAAGCACTTGAGGTAGACTCTAACTCCATGTCTGAGTCAAAAGGCCAGGTCAGTCCAAATTCGTCAACAAATGCGTCAGGTAAAAAGATCGAAGGAAATGCTGATTGCAAAAATTGCCTCAAAGAGTGCAAATTTTGTAACACTGTCACGTATCTCAACAGTGAGAAAGTTAAAGATCTGACAGCAAAAGTCAGAAGTGTTGAGAATCAGATTCTTGCGCGTGACAAAACGGTTAAAGCTTCAACTGAACGGATTAAAGAATTAACTACTCAAATTGAAACTGATAAAATTGAACATGAGAGAGTTAAAAATGAAAATGAAAAGTTAATTCTTGAAAACCGTCAGACACTACAAAAAAAGTGACCAGTTGGGACTAAGTTATCTGAGACTGATATTTTAGTCTCAAATACCTCGTATCTGGGACTAATATTCAGTTGCTGATAGCATTGGGGACTAACTTTTACACAACATATTTTAGCGATTAATATTCAGTCGCCGATATTTAGGTACCTTATTTGAGACTAAATTTCAGTCGCTAATATATGTGCGCCATATATAATTTTGGAGGGATACTAATTGGCTACTGAATATCAGTCTCAAATATATTTCCTCTATAATGAAATATGGTGCAAATGTATTTGAGACTATTCTTCAGTCTCTAATATAAAAGAAATGTATTTGGGACTAAAAATATTTAGTCTTGAATGCCTTTTGATATAGGAAATGGTCACTGACTAATTTTCACTCTCCAATTATGTTAATATAAAATTCTACCATTTGACGAGAAGTATCATGGACTAAAAATCAGCCTTAAAGATCTTTGTCTTGTAATATTATTTGGGACTCGTATTTATTATCCGGTGCATTATACATATGAAATTACTAGAGACTAATATTGAGTCTCCAATCATCGATATATGTTTAACCATTTTAAGAAAATATATTATAGACTCAAGATTAGTCCTCAAGATTACACTTTTAGCCAAGTTTTAAATTTATAAAACACGATATTCACTAACACTAAACACACATATGGGCAAGTGTACCTGTCACACCCCAACCAATGGCGGAAACATCGGGATGAGACGAAGTGTGAAGATTGCTCGAGACATCATAACGCTATTTGTGACAATAATTTAATAATCCAAATTTCATTTCCAAACTTCAAGTAGTCATCAATACAAGATCCCAAATAACAACAAATTTAATCAAAATAACAAACCAACATAACCAAAATTCGATACAACATATTAAACCTAACGTCTAAAGTGTGTATCTAGGCATCGTGCTACCTCTTTCATTTCATCCTCATCAACCTGTAACATGTTTAAAATACAATTCAATGCAAAAGCAAAGGCGAGTATACAAGTTTGATACGTACATAGCAAAAGATAAGTTTGAACAATTCCTCATAGCAAGCATGTGATTCAAGATAAACATTTAAACATGGCATGTGTCTAACATATCAAACCAAGAAAACGCAACTTGCTCATGACATAACCAAAG
Organism: Helianthus annuus; assembly: GCF_002127325.2. NCBI lineage: Eukaryota > Viridiplantae > Streptophyta > Magnoliopsida > Asterales > Asteraceae > Helianthus > Helianthus annuus. The sequence continues at coordinate 142,046,166 of NC_035441.2, read as the reverse complement.
TTTCAGTAGAGGCGGGTCGTTAATCCTATAGCGCTACATATGTCAAGGTTTGGCTCGTACGAAGTTAATGATAAGTTCAACACATAAGAATCACCCAAATTTAAAGTATCAAGCCATCACATATACAAGCATGTTATAGGAATGTTCATGTGTTTAGACAAAAGTTCATGTGTAAGTTTCAATAGGTAAACATGTTACACCCCAAAAGTAGTAAAAGTAAAAAGGGGAAAAGTACGAGTATACTCACAAAGTTTGCATATGTTTTCCGATTATCCAATTGTTGACGAGTAGATATTTAGAGTCCGAATGTGTAAGGGTTAAGGTTCAAGTATGTTTAGAGTCGAGATTCGGTGTTTAAAACAACATAAAAATAAGATATGAGAATAACATGGAAAATAATCATTTAGTACATATGATGCTTGTTCTTGACACTAGGAAACTCGAAGGAGTTTAGATGTTTTCATGGAACAAGGTTCCATTAGAATCGTGACAAGTTATCATAGTCTAGGATAATGTAATCTAGTACCCCGACATATGAACACTAGTTCATCATCAAAGATTCGATTATTCAAATAATATATTTAGGTTATATAATATATGTCCAATAGTTCAAGCATGAGGTAGAAGATTAAAATCTTCATTTTGGTACCTCTAAATGTCATAGAAGTCATGTAGGAGGTAGGAAGATCAAGTCTTCCATTTAGGCACCTCTATGTGTTCACCACTACACTTGATGTAAAAAAAACAACCAAGGAGGGTCATGAACATACAATAAAGAATAAGAAATATACACACTAACTAAGAGAAATCATCAAATCATGTGAGGATTGTATGTTTGGACAACCCAAGTTGTTCCATAATCACTCATGTATCAAAGACAAAGTTTGACATGACTTGTGGGTTAAAAACCCTAAACAAAACACCAAGTTTATGAGGTTTAATCCTCTGATTTTAAATGTCTCAACCTTGTTTTTAAGCTTAACCAACCATGGGATAAGTTGTAAGCATTAGGACATAGGTATGAGATGTGTTGGACACAAGTTGCATAGGTTTAAACAAGTTTTTGATGAACATAAAAACAAACAGAAAGTTTATGGACTATTTTGGGGCATTTCCAGGTCTGATTTCTCCAAGGAGAAGTCTAGGAATCGAACCCCATGGTTATACAAGCAAGTAGGAAAAAGAATCGAGTGAATCGGATAAGAATTGAGTGAGTTATGCTCATTTTCGTGAAGGGGTGTCAATCTACTCGAACCCTTGCTTTCAGCTACGGTTTGGTGGATGTTTTGTGAGTTTTTAGGGTTGCAAAAGTGGTAGGGAGGCTGGTTATAAGTGGTATTTATAGGGGGAAGGATTAGGGTTTCAATGGGTTGGGCTTTGGAAGTGTTTAGAAGGGGTTACACCTTGAAACTAGCCCACAAAACCCAACTATATGGGCTGAATTTTGCTGAATTGGGGCTGCCATATTTCTTTATTTTTTTTATTTTTTTAAAACATTATAATGAGTAATTTTGTTAGTTAAGTTGTGTAATAATGTGCAACAATGTTTCCCCTAACTTGTAACAAGGTGAAATATGAAATAAAACATGATTTAACTAGGTAAAAAATGTAATGTACAAGTTTTATTTACGAAGCAAGTTCCGTATTTTACAACGATTACAATGAAAGAATGGTTATAAGAACACAAGATTTCCAAAGTTAGAATTTCACGTAAGGTTTCTAAATGTAGGAAGTTTGAAAACGCAGGGCGTTACAGTCTCCCCTCCTTTAGGAAATTTCGTCCCGAAATTTATTCAAGAGGAAGGCTTGAAAGAGTTTTTGGCATAAAGGTGATCATTAAGAATTGAAACTTGGGAAGTTTGAAAGTTTTGAAAAGTACCAAATTTTGGAGAACATCAAGGTAGATTTGCAAGGGGAAGTTTTTAAGGATAGTATAAAAAAAATCATACTTTCGTAAAACCTGTTTATTGAGAGGAACGAAAAGGTTTGTTACTTTAAATAAAGCAATAGAGAGATACTAAGTATAGTTACACAAGAATCAAGAATAGGGAGGCTATTTTATAGGTAATGAGGTAAGTTAGGACTCAAATGTTTAAACAAGCTGGATTGCGAACGAGTTTTGTATAAAATAATACGAGTATAGAATGAACGAATGGCTCTTAAAGAGTACAAGTATGTGAATAGCATAAGTGTTGGATAGATGAACGTAGTGTGTTAAGGATGAAGTCTCGTCATGAATAATCGGATATAATGCGTTTGTGAGTTGCGTGAAGTTGTATTAGGTCCAAAAGGTCTGCAACACACTGAATTTCTCATGGCACGTTTTACGAAAGTTTGGTAACATGGTGAAAACACTTATATATAGGAAGTACCAGCGGCGTATCCACCATGTTTTAACCACATTACGTCCGTTTCGTTACTCGGGGTCATGTTACGTTCCGTGTCTTACCATACACAGTAGTACACTCTATGGTTCTCATACGCCTATCACTATAATCCCGTGTGCACCCGCGATTATACTGATCGTCGCATGATCCACATAGCTTGTACTAGTTATGTATGAATCAAGGTATACATGAATTTGAAAATAAGATTGTGTACGTAGAAGAATGTCGTATGTAAGCATGTTTATGTTTAAGCATGTATGGGACCCACGTAAGCGAATCCCTCGGATTACGCTCGCGTATAGGTACGAATGTACGAATCATGAGTAAGGATGAAAGTATGAGCATAAGTTTAAGTATGAATACGCATGTATGTATGAGCATAAACATAAAACGTGTAAGTAGTATGTGTACAAGCAGAAGCGTAAAACGTATAAGTAGTATGTGTATGAGTACAAGCATAAAACGTATGAACATAGGTGTAGGTATGAAAAATAAATATTGCGTATATGGTGTACGTTGAGACATTGTAGAGAAAAAGAAGGTTAAGTATGTAGATACGAACGATATAAATGATGTTATCGCGAGATATCGACTAAAATGTATATGATGATGTGCATGTATAGTTGTTTAAACAAAAACGTTGAGTTTGTCGAATCAAAATTAGATTGAGCTTGGTTTGAAAGGTAGAATATAGTTTGTATATGTAAAGGAACATAAAGTACTCATTGGTCATGCTTAACGTATTTTGTAATGATTGAAATGCTACTTTTGTTTAAAAAAAAGGTGTTCACGTATGTTGAAAATTGTCGGTCCCCATGAAGTCTTCTAGCCCACGTGTTTTGAAATTTGGATGACGAGTTAAGCGTTGTAGAGAAAGTTTTTTTTTTTTTAAATAACGGGTTTGTTTCATTTGCATCAAAACATGAAAATTTTGGACTTTGAAAGTTCTTGTGAAAACGTCGACCCTTAGAAAAGAAATTTAGTAAAAGAACTTAGTGATTGTTTAAAAATAATTTTAACAAAGGATTTATTGATGTTGGAAAGAGTATTTGGTAAACGGTCATATAACATCTATGAGGTCTTATAAGTAATTGAGAAAGGTTAGTTTGATTTCGATTAAGAGTGGAAGTCTCTAGTATGATGATATAATGTGAACGTGTTTCAGTTAATAAATCAGATGTGAAGTTCATGGGCAAGAGATTCATTAGACCGATTAAATTGATAGGTAGCATTTCGTAAGGTTTGGAAATTCGTGTAGTAAAACGGTAAAGACATGATTAAGAATCTCGTGTATATGATTTGAGTGAAAATGGATGGTAGAATAAGAAGTACGTTTGATAAACAATGTATTTTGAAATCGGTATAAGTAGGTATTTTGAATAATGATAAATGATTTAGGTATCAAAAACATGATCGGGTTTGCATAATAAAATATTTTGAAAGATAAGTTTTGGGTAACGGTCACCTAAGTAAGGGAATCACCCCTAACTCGTTGGTGAAGTCGTTTTAAGGGAAGAGGGGTGGAGTCAATCGTCAAGGTAAGGAAGTCACTCCAATCTCGATGATACATCTCCACTAGTTGTTACAAGGAATATGAATTTAAATTATATGAAAATCATGCATATATAAGTGTATCGAAAAGGTTCGATATGTTGTGCGTGTGAAAAGAGAAATCAAAGGTAAACTCGAGGTTGAAAGATTGCATCGTATAAAATGAACAATAGAAACACATGTTTGACCAAAGTTTGGAGTGTTCCAAAACGGAACTTTGACTAACCAAAGTGGTCGAAAAGTCTTTTGAATTTGAGGAGCATGTTTTGGCCTAATAGGTAAAATACTCTCGCCGACAAGTCGGTTAACGGTATTTACCCTTCCGGTTACTACATGTCCCAAATCAATCGAAATTTCGAGACTTGGCGGGATTTATGAAAAAAAAATGCCAAGGAGTGGAACTAGTCGACAAGGTGCCGGTTTCACCCCTAACTTGACGATTTCGTATCCTAAGTGTGGTTGGTACTCGTCGGGTCAAAATTTAATTTCGACGTGTTGACGAGGGTCCACTAGAACTTGAAATTTGAGATTTACCATTAAGATGTGGATTTCACTCCTAGCTTAATCGCGATATCTCGTGTAAAAAAAAAGAATAGGTAGATTGAGAGTCGTTCACCAAATTGTGGGTTTCACGCCTATATTTTGGTGAATTCGTCTCATTTGTACAATATGAGTGTTGTCGGATTTAGAATAATCGAGTAAAATGCATGAGGGAAGTGTATGTCGAAGGAGATACACAAACAAGTATAAACACATAAGAAAGCATATCAAGGATGATACTTAAATAATGAAATAAAACAAGTATTAACACATAGAGAAATATGTCAAGAATAACACATAAAGAATCGAACAACGAAACAAGTATTAACACATAATAAAACAAGCATTAATGCGTAAGAATAACATGTCGAATATTACACATGAGTAACATACATGTTTAAAAGAGCATAAATAAGTAACAAATAAAGTATCATGTAGTAGTCCAAGCAAAGCATACGAATAAGGTTCTAAAACTATAGACTAGGCTAAAGCATTCCTACTTTTCCTAATTCCCTATAGTTATGGCTCTGATACCAATCTGTCACACCCCAACCAATGGCGGAAACATCGGGATGAGACGAAGTGTGAAGATTGCTCGAGACATCATAACGCTATTTGTGACAATAATTTAATAATCCAAATTTCATTTCCAAACTTCAAGTAGTCATCAATACAAGATCCCAAATAACAACAAATTTAATCAAAATAACAAACCAACATAACCAAAATTCGATACAACATATTAAACCTAACGTCTAAAGTGTGTATCTAGGCATCGTGCTACCTCTTTCATTTCATCCTCATCAACCTGTAACATGTTTAAAATACAATTCAATGCAAAAGCAAAGGCGAGTATACAAGTTTGATACGTACATAGCAAAAGATAAGTTTGAACAATTCCTCATAGCAAGCATGTGATTCAAGATAAACATTTAAACATGGCATGTGTCTAACATATCAAACCAAGAAAACGCAACTTGCTCATGACATAACCAAAGTTTCAGTAGAGGCGGGTCGTTAATCCTATAGCGCTACATATGTCAAGGTTTGGCTCGTACGAAGTTAATGATAAGTTCAACACATAAGAATCACCCAAATTTAAAGTATCAAGCCATCACATATACAAGCATGTTATAGGAATGTTCATGTGTTTAGACAAAAGTTCATGTGTAAGTTTCAATAGGTAAACATGTTACACCCCAAAAGTAGTAAAAGTAAAAAGGGGAAAAGTACGAGTATACTCACAAAGTTTGCATATGTTTTCCGATTATCCAATTGTTGACGAGTAGATATTTAGAGTCCGAATGTGTAAGGGTTAAGGTTCAAGTATGTTTAGAGTCGAGATTCGGTGTTTAAAACAACATAAAAATAAGATATGAGAATAACATGGAAAATAATCATTTAGTACATATGATGCTTGTTCTTGACACTAGGAAACTCGAAGGAGTTTAGATGTTTTCATGGAACAAGGTTCCATTAGAATCGTGACAAGTTATCATAGTCTAGGATAATGTAATCTAGTACCCCGACATATGAACACTAGTTCATCATCAAAGATTCGATTATTCAAATAATATATTTAGGTTATATAATATATGTCCAATAGTTCAAGCATGAGGTAGAAGATTAAAATCTTCATTTTGGTACCTCTAAATGTCATAGAAGTCATGTAGGAGGTAGGAAGATCAAGTCTTCCATTTAGGCACCTCTATGTGTTCACCACTACACTTGATGTAAAAAAAACAACCAAGGAGGGTCATGAACATACAATAAAGAATAAGAAATATACACACTAACTAAGAGAAATCATCAAATCATGTGAGGATTGTATGTTTGGACAACCCAAGTTGTTCCATAATCACTCATGTATCAAAGACAAAGTTTGACATGACTTGTGGGTTAAAAACCCTAAACAAAACACCAAGTTTATGAGGTTTAATCCTCTGATTTTAAATGTCTCAACCTTGTTTTTAAGCTTAACCAACCATGGGATAAGTTGTAAGCATTAGGACATAGGTATGAGATGTGTTGGACACAAGTTGCATAGGTTTAAACAAGTTTTTGATGAACATAAAAACAAACAGAAAGTTTATGGACTATTTTGGGGCATTTCCAGGTCTGATTTCTCCAAGGAGAAGTCTAGGAATCGAACCCCATGGTTATACAAGCAAGTAGGAAAAAGAATCGAGTGAATCGGATAAGAATTGAGTGAGTTATGCTCATTTTCGTGAAGGGGTGTCAATCTACTCGAACCCTTGCTTTCAGCTACGGTTTGGTGGATGTTTTGTGAGTTTTTAGGGTTGCAAAAGTGGTAGGGAGGCTGGTTATAAGTGGTATTTATAGGGGGAAGGATTAGGGTTTCAATGGGTTGGGCTTTGGAAGTGTTTAGAAGGGGTTACACCTTGAAACTAGCCCACAAAACCCAACTATATGGGCTGAATTTTGCTGAATTGGGGCTGCCATATTTCTTTATTTTTTTTATTTTTTTAAAACATTATAATGAGTAATTTTGTTAGTTAAGTTGTGTAATAATGTGCAACAATGTTTCCCCTAACTTGTAACAAGGTGAAATATGAAATAAAACATGATTTAACTAGGTAAAAAATGTAATGTACAAGTTTTATTTACGAAGCAAGTTCCGTATTTTACAACGATTACAATGAAAGAATGGTTATAAGAACACAAGATTTCCAAAGTTAGAATTTCACGTAAGGTTTCTAAATGTAGGAAGTTTGAAAACGCAGGGCGTTACAGTACCCATCGTGGACGTAGTATAGTGTTGGTAAGATACCGAGGTCGTCCAAGGACACAAGAGCTTTTAATACCGGTTTATCCTCAACGTCTAATCAAATCAAAAAGTTAGAAAAATGTTTTAAACTAAGAAAAATAAAAACTAACTAAATGCTGAAAATAAAAATAAAATAAAAACAGATAGACAAGATGAATCACTTGGATCCGACACGTGTATTAGTATAACCTTTGATTATTTTCCCACTTTTGCACTTGTTTAAGAGATTATCTTAGTTATTGTAGTAGGCCCCTCTTTTGAAGGCGACGTTACCCTCAACCCAGTAGTTTGAGTCAGCAAGGATACAATCCTAAAGGGTCGGATTATTGAAAGATAATGAATTAAGTTATTAATGCAAATTGTGGTAGGCCCCGCTTTTGGCGGTGACGTTACCCTCGGCTAAGTAGTCTGAGTCAGCAGGGATACAGTCCTAAATAGCCGGGTTATAGTATTAATAGTAGTTAACTTATGAGGGGGTCAAAGAGTTTGGATCCCCGCCATCCAATACCTATGGGCATTGAAGGAGATCCTACTAAATTTGACCCAGGTCCCAAGCAGGACCTCTAAACGCTGAACAAGGGCAAGACCTTTACCAAACCGTTCCCTTAACCCCCGACCAGGTAGCCAACATACCTCCATATAGACCGTGGAGATATGAATGGTGAAAATCTTTTATTTTATATAGACAGTAAAATAATGCCAAGACACCACGGACAAACGATAAGGAAAGATCACCTTCAACATAAGTAACTAGTTATTAAAGTCATTAATACAAAACCAAATAAAAAGTGCAAAAGATTAAAAATAAAAAGTATTATACTAAACACTTGTCTTCACCAAGTGATGTAAGAGACTTAGGCAAACATGGCCTTGATTGTCAAGAACTCTTACGATCAATCTTGGATCCCGAGACGACTCACACACTCTACGATGGACAATGGATGATGGTGGTGGATGATGGTGTTATGGTGGTGGTGGGTGGTGGATGAGGTGTGAGAGAGGTGGTGTGCCAAGGGATGAGAGAGAATGAAGCAAAGCTCCTCTATTTATAGGCTGAACAGAAGGCTGGACACGGCCCCGTGTCCGCTGGACACGGCCCCGTGCCCGTCTGACATTCTCTCACTTCATTAATTGTAATTGCGAATTACAATTAATGCGCCTGCTGTACTTTCACCACGCCCCCGTGCTCGCTGGACACGGCCCCGTGGTGGGCAATGGAAGCTTCTACTGGTTTGTCTTTTCTGCTGCTTCCTGGGCACGCCCCCGTGTTCGCTGGACACGGGGCGTGTTCAGACTCTGTTTCTTCTCCTTTGCCTTGGGAGATGCCGTTTAGGGTCCGGGCAGTCCACTTTTGTTCCTTTTCTTGTATTTATGGTAGAATTAGCTGTCTTTTTGCTTCTTTTGTGATTTTGAGCTCATTTCATCCTGAAAATACAAAAGGAAGACAAAAACACTCTTTTTCCAACATTAGTACTTAAAAAGGGTTAGTTTTATGCCTTAATTGATGTGATTTATATGTTGCATTTTACACACATCAAATACCCCCACACTTGAACTTTTGCTTGTCCTCAAGCAAAACTCTTTAAATGTGGCTTACACTCCCAAATGGAATAGGTAGAAGAGAAGTTTTTTAGCTTGTCCTAGAGTGTCGGGAATCCAAGGTTTTTATAGGTTTTATTTTTATTTATTTACAATCCTATTCGTTATGATTTATTTTGAACTTCTCATAAGATGAATTACTTATTTGGGCATAGCATGCCTTATTAAAATTCCATATATATACAAGTTCACATACCTCACGGGAGATCACTCAACACTCGGCCGAAGGTGTATATTTTAGTGAATCACTCGAGAGCGGCACGGAACTTACGTCTTCCATAGGCTTGCCAAGCAATCAATCCTCCTCCTTTTTAACTTTTTACCTTTGTAAATATCAAGAGGACTTTTGGGGTGAAGGCTTGGGTTTAAAGGTGGGTGGTTGGTTAGTGGTTAGTAAAAAGGGCGAAAATCGTAACAAGCGTCGGTTTTCGTGAAGTACCTTGTTTTTAGTGACTTTTTATTTTGAAGTATTTCTTCAAACAAGCTTTTATAGCTTTTGTTTGTTTTTGACTTCATCATCATCATTTTTTTTTTCGATCGTCACATAAAAAGGTGAGTTTACGAAAAAGCGAACTTGTTACTAAAAATAAAAAGGTTTTTGGTGTTGGGTTCAGATAAGTTGTTTTCGGATTTAGAGTTTCCGATTGAGAATGTAAACATGAACAAATTAACAAATGTTTTCAAACTGGTCGAAGTTGAGTTGTCAGAAGTGAACAATCTGAGTCAAACAAAGAGAAAAATGAGTTTTGAGAAACAAAAAGTTTACAACAAGAAATCTGTTAATCCACCGCGTTCTTACAATAACAACAGAAACAACTGGTCGGGTGGTTATCAGGGGGGTAAATCGTATAAGAAATGGAATGTTCAAAACAAGAGGTTTGTCAAGAAGAAACAATTTGTGAACAGTTCAAGTTCACTTGCTAATGAAGAAAAAGAAATTTTTTCAAAATCAAACAAAGAGTTCTTTGAGAAAAGAGCTTCTCAGTCTCAGTCTGAAGGCACAAGTCGAGTGGCTGATACTCGAACTTGCTTTCGATGTAATCAAGTTGGTCACATTGCACGAAATTGTACAAATGTGAAGCCTAAGACTGAAACTGTGAAGCCTCAACAAAAGAAAGTTGAAGTGAAGGGTAAAACACCAATCGTTGTTGAGAAAAAGAGTGTGAAAAATAAACCTGTAAAGAAGTTGGTAACTCAAAACGACAAATTTTACAAAAGGGTTGCATTATCTCAACAAGTTTGGAAACCAAAAGTTGAGAAGAAAATTTCAACTTCTGAGGTGAAAAAGGCTGAAGAATCAATTACGGTTGATTATGATGCAAATTTTCCACCTCTCAAGGCTGGAAATTTCAAAATTCAAATTGCGAGAGTCAAGGTTACACCTAAGGCTGATGAGGCCTGGGTGGACTCGATGTTTGACTAAACAGTTTGAATTGCCGGAGCTTCCTGGATCGCGAAGCATGTTTCGGCATCTTTCTTGAAGTTGTTTAAGTGATGATTTGTTATGTGCAGGATCTTCCAAAACTTGTATCCATATGGATCATGGATAGTGGAGTGTCGAGACATATGACAGGGAAGACCGCGTTGCTGTATGATGTGAGAAACATTAATGGTGGTTACGTAGGTTTTGCGGGTAATCAAGGAGGAAAGATTATAGGTGAAGGAACGTTATCCAACGGGATTGTAACGTTTGAGAGAGTTAATTACATCGCTGAGCTTGAGAATAATCTGCTGAGTATCTCGCAGATCTGTGACAGGATGTATACTACTCACTTCACTGACAAAGAATGTTTGATCTTGAAACCGGGATTTGTGATACCTGAGGAATGGATCATCATGAGGGCATCAAGAGTCAATGATCTGTACGTGTTGGACATGAGCGTAGCTACTACAACCACGGGTCAGGCTCATTATTTTGTGTCCAGAGCAACTGAGAAAGAATCAAGATTATGGCACCGGAAAATGGGGCATATTCACCTACGGAAGATGAATCACTTGGTGCATAACGAGTTGGTCACAGGAGTGTATGTCAAAGGTTTTCATCTGGAAGGGGAGTGCATAAGCTGTGTCAAAGGCAAACAGAAGAAAAAGTCACACCCTTCAAAGCAAGTCAATTCAGTTTCAAGACCTTTGGAAAGACTTCACATGGATTTGTTTGGTCCAGTGAACGTCAAGAGTATAACAGGAGATTACTACTATTTGGTCGTGACTGATGATTATTCCAGATTTTCGTGGGTTTCATTTTTGAAATCAAAAGACGAAACATTTGACAGTTTGATGGCGTTGTTTAAGAGAATTGAGAATCTGTACCAAAGGCCTATCAGTAGAATTAGAAGTGATAATGGTACTGAATTCAAAAACAGTAAGATGGAAGAATTTTGTGATGAACGAGGTATACTGCATGAGTTTAGTGCTCCGTACACTCCGCAGCAGAATGGAGTCACAGAACGCAAAAATCGGACGTTAATCGAGACGGCTAGAACTATGCTCGCAGATTCCAAATTACCAATTAATTTCTGGGCTGAAGCTGTTTTCGCCGCATGCTTTACGCTCAACAGGGTTCTTACTATCAAGAAGTTCAACAAGACGTGTTTTGAGCTAATCAATAACCGCAAGCCAAATTTGAAGTATCTAGAACCGTTCGGGTCACCCTGTACAGTTATAGAGCCTAATGGAAAGTTTGGTTCGAAGTGCATTGAGGGAATATTTATTGGTTACGCCAATCCAATGCGACGTGTCTTCGTTCCAAGTGAAAAGCGGATTATTGAAGCAGCGAATGTTGAATGTCAAGGTTACACTATGCCGCCACAAAGTCCTGGAGATTCATGGAAATATAATTATGACAAACTTTGGGATTCGTTTGACATGAGAGAAGAATTAGAGGAAAATGAAGATTTCTTTGATGAGCTGGATATTTTGCGAGAATATGAGTCGCAGCTCAGGTTCCCAGCGGAGTATTCTGGAAGACCTCAGGAAACTTCAAATGATGATGAAGCAGGTCCTAGTCATGCTGGTGAACACAATGATGAAGTTGCTCCTGGTAATCAGTCGGAGGTGAATGATAATCAAGAAACTGAAAACATGCCAGTTTTTTATCATGGTGATTCAGACTCTGAGGGGGAGCAGATCCAGTTATCAAGTGAAACAAATCAAGTTGGTGAACAAGATGCAGAACAGAATGTTACTAATCTGGAGGGAAATGTTGATGTTCCAAGCGAAGTGATGCCGCGAACTCTTTCTTATCATCCAGAGGAGTTGATCATCAGAGAACTGCATTCAGGCGTTCGTACAAGACGTCAAATAGACCAGGGCTTAACATGTTTTGATTCTACAGTAGCACCTCTACAAACTGAATTTTCATTAAGTTGTTTTATCTCGCAGGTCGAACCGAGAACTTACAAAGAGGCGCTTACTGAAGACTCTTGGGTCATAGCAATGCAAGAACAGTTAAGTCAGTTTGAAAAGTTGGGAGTGTGGAAGTTAGTGGATTTGCCGGATGCTCAAAGGAAAATCAATACAAAATGGGTATTCAAGTGTAAGAGAGACGACAGAGGAGTGGTTGTAAGGAACAAAGCTCGACTCGTTGTTCAGGGCTTTAGTCAACAGGAGGGGATTGATTTTACAGAAGTCTATGCTCCTGTAGCACGACTAGAGGCTATCAGAATTTTCCTAGCATTTGCGTCTTGGAAGAACTTCAAAGTGTATCAGTTGGATGTTAAATCGGCGTTTCTTTATGGGAAGGTCAAAGAGGAGGTTTATGTTGGTCAGCCGCCGGGCTTTACTGACCCAATCCACAAGAACAAAGTTTACCTGCTGGACAAAGCGTTGTATGGTCTACATCAGGCACCGAGAGCCTGGTACGAGACTTTGTCTCAACACCTACTCGCTAACAGTTTTATCAGAGGGAAAGTGGATGCCACTCTCTTCACTAAAGAGGTCGATGGACATCTTCTGATCGTTCAGATTTATGTAGACGATATAATTTTTGGGTCAACGAATGAGAAATTGTGCAAAGATTTCGAACAAGTGATGAAGCAGAAATTCGAAATGTCATCAATGGGGGAGATGAAATTCTTTCTGGGTTTACAAGTTGAACAACTACCTGAGGGAATTTTCATTCACCAGACGAAGTACGTGCATGATATTCTAGAGAAATTTGGAATGTCAAGTTCTACTCCTGCTGCTACCCCACTTGCGACTAATCATGGGATTCACCCAGATCTCACCGGAGACAGGGCTGATGAAATGTTCTACCGTTCCATGGTAGGTTCTTTGATGTATCTAACTGCTTCATGTCCTGATATCATGTACCCAACGTGCCTCGCAGCAAGATATCAATCTAACCCGAGAGCTTCGCACATGATCATTGTCAAGAGGATATTCCGTTACTTGAAAGGAACACCCACATTGGGGTTGTGGTATCCTAGAAAAGGCGATTTTATGCTCGAAGGGTATTCCAATTCGGATTTCGGAAGCTGCAAAGTCAACACGAAATCAACAACTGCAGGATGCCAGTTCTTTGGACCTAGATTGGTTACCTGGCAGTGTAAGAAACAAACGTCTGTGGCATTATCTACATGTGAAGCGGAGTACGTTTCTGCTAGCAGTTGCTGCTCTCAGATCCTGTAGATACAGCAACAGATGCGCGACTATGGTTTGCAGTTTCTTAACACACCTCTGTTTGTTGATAATGAGGCTGCAATTATTATAACTAAAAATCTAGTACATCACGCTAAAACCAAACATATAGAAATTCGTCATCACTTTATTCGCGATTGCTTCGAGAAAAAGTTGATACGAATTGAGAAAATCCACACTGACGAACAAAAAGCTGATTTGCATACCAAAGCTTTTGATAAAAATCGGTTTCAATATTTGTTAAAACTTAATGGTATGAAATCGCTTTCGGTGTTGGATGGAATTGTGAGCGTTGATGAGAGTACTGTTGCGGATGAAGACGAGAAATAATCTGCAATGGTTTGTCGATTTTTTACGTGTTTTGGTATTTAGGGGGAGTATAGTTAGTTGTAAATAGTTATATTTTCAGAAAATACAAAAACAGTAAAAAAATGCAAAAATACAAAAACATGATAAAGTTGAAAAAGAGCTTGTGTATATAGGGAAAATGATAGTACATCGGCTAGACAATTACAGTATGCTAAAGATTTGGAAAGATAAAATGAGTTAAACAGTATCACTGATGATGTGTCGATAGGTTTTCACACATTTAGTAGATTTATTCGGGATATAAACCTAAAATTTCAAACTTGTGAAATTCATGGGGAACACTACTTGGATATATAGGTAACCCCTGAAATCTCGTTTGAAAGGTCTCATATTCTGATATACTAGGTTTTTATACTCAATGATGTCTGGGGTATTATTCCGGGACTTTTGCTGAACGGAAGTTCTGACCTAGTCCTTGGCTAATACTTTCACCCAATGCTTGAAACATAGCATAAACCCTCAGCATGCAGATGAAACAATAAAATTGATAGTCGCTGCTGTTGTAAGCTAAAAGATCCTCTAAAGGGGACATACTGAAAAGTCGAAGCTGATATCTCTCTGCGTATACGGAAGTATCGACCTGAGATCCCTCGGCCCTCGCATACCTAATTTATGAACAGATATCATTGTAGTATATTTACCTGTAAGACTGAATATTGTGATTCTGGATACGGGAGTATATTCAAGAGGTGGGACACATGAATTGAGCTAAGTTCGTAAAACATCTAAATCGTATCCTGAATAGATTGAAATCTGTGTGAGAATTTAAGGTGGATCAGTATATCGTCAATCGAGGTGAATTGTTTAAGTCTGAGCATGTAATTAAGCTTAACGATACTAGTAATTGGTCTGAAAAGCTGATATGATTCCCTGACACGCTCGCCAAAAATAAGTTTGTATATAGTTCAATTTCTTTATTTTTCTGCAATTTAAGTTTTCTGTTATTTCATTTCTTAGTTTAGAACACATTTAAAATCCAAAAAGATTTTACAATTCTGTTTTAGTTTAGACAAACCAGAGTGGAAAGTTGATTGTCTGATTCTCGAGATTGAAGCAGATGCAGGAGATTCTGAGCTGAAGAATGAGGAGAGCTTACTTGGTTGGAGTTTGAAAATGTTTTCAAAAGATTAAAACAAGTTCTTTAGATTGATACTTGTTATCTTCAGAAATTGCTTGAAAAATGTTTTTCAAAATCAGTTTGATTCGTCAAATGATCAACCAGGGTCATTAAGTTGAACTTGGTAGATTAATTAAGTAATCAGGGTCATTAACTTGGACCTGAATACTTGAGTGGATTTCTAAAAGCTGATTGAGTTTGTGATTTATTATTGAAAAGATAAAATTCTAATGTTATTGGTTGAGTAACAGGTTTTTGGATTTCATTATTCCCAACGGAAGCAAAGTGTCAAAGCTTGAACCAGATTTCTCAGATTCTAGCATATTGAGAGGGGAGTCTGTGAAAGGGGGAGTCTGGATCAGTGATCAAAGGGAAGATTGAAGTTAGAGCGAGGATGTGATTCTGAAGAGTGTGAAGATAGAATGCTTTACAATGTCAAAGACAAAAACAAAGACAAAGATAAAGACTAAAGACTCAGGAACCGAAGACTTCGTCAACATCCAAGGGGGAGTCTGTTGGTGCATTAATATGTCTGCTGACTACCTCTTATTAAGTCTTATGTCTAGATAGGTTAAACGAGTGCAGATGAGTGTTTATATTAGGATTTGTATAGTTTAAACATCCCTGGCCGTTTGAAATCATGCTGACCGTTTGAAGCATGAGTGTCCGTTTGAACATGTCCGGTCGTTTGAACAGTGTCCGTTTGAAGAAGACATGTCACGTTTCAAACGGAAGGGTAGGTGTCTATAAATAGGAGTTCATTTGAAACGGACAGCAGGTGATGTATGTGTGTGTGAGCGAAGGTGCTGCCGGATTTTTGTCAAAATCATTGTAAAAGCTCGCAACCAGTAATAGAAAAGAAAGATTGAAAGGAACAAGCTGTTTTTGACTTGGTTTACTTTGATTCCGCCTCTGTAAACTAAGATGAACTACTTTTACTGACGTTTAAGGTCACCGAATCGGTCCAACAGATACAATAGGAAGTTTATTTGGCTAAGAAGGCTAGGAAGTGATCTTGACCATCCATTTAGTTAATCAAGGATTAAGATTAAATGATGGAAATTGAATGGAAGAAAAGAGCCGCGTGAGTTTGTTTAAGGAAAAATAACCGCTACGGCGTTAGCATCTTTCGTTATCTTTTCAATAACAGATTTTCCCTCCCAAACTCCCGGTTATAAATAGGAGAACTCTTCAGGTATAAACGCAGATCACATTTCACTACTCAAATACTTTTATCTTCTCCATTACAAATACTTATTCTCACACCGGAGTCGGGTCAAGGAGAGAACCCTCTTCTCCCCTTGGCGAGGCTAACGGTGCTTTGTTTTGCAGAATCACCGGAGAAGGAACTTGGCTGCAACTGAATCAATTGAGAGAGAACTAACCTTTTATGCGGATTCAAACCCCCTAGATATCTCGGTTCCGACCATTTATCTAGTGTTTCTTCATTGGCGCCCACCGTTTTCTCAGTTTTTCTAGTTTCTATCTCGTTTCGATTCAGTTCATCTCATTTTTCTGTTTTTGCACATGGCAGAAAATTCATCTCCTCACCGACAGCCTGGTCCTCGACCAAATATCGGAAACAATTTCCAAATAGCAGGATCCCCAAAACATAAGGTTAGCAGATGCCAAACTGCTTCGAACGCAATCACCAGATCTGATTCCCCAAACATCAGAACTGGAGAAGGAGTCAACATTACGGAATTGGATCTAGTAACCCCACCTTGGGGAGACATCCAATCCAGCCAATACAAAGATGGCAGTCATCAGGAACAAATACACATGGTTCAAGGAGGACCGTCACGAAGATCAAGCAAGCGAAGCTATGATCAACACTGGAGAGAACAGCAAGTGGTGTTCCCTGTTGTTCCTGGGGGCCCTCAGGAAGAACGACCAGTGATTATCACTGGTATTTTTGGTCATTACCGGACGGACTATATGTTCATAGATCCAGGTAGTTCGATGGACATCATATATGAACAGTGCTTTAAACAGCTAGATCCGGAAGATAAAGCACGTTTAGAACCGGTTGATTTTCCTCTCACCGGATTCTTTAATGAAGCTGTTTTCCCGTTAGGGCAAATTGCTTTCCCGGTGACCTTATCAGATGGCAAACACTCACGAACAGTTACAGTAAATTTCATGGTCATGCCAGCAACATCACGACATGACATTTTGCTCGGGAGAAGGTCACAAAGAGAATTTAGCATGATCACTTCCATTCCACACGCAGCTTGTGGATTTCCGACAGAAACCGGAGTTGCAATCCTCTATTCAAGCAAGGAAGTCATGTCCGTAGATGATGAACCACCAGCAAAGGCAGTCAAAGCTTCAGCACCAAACGAACCAGAGAAATGGGTTCTGAACGACGAGTACCCAGAGCAAACCATTTTGCTAGGACACGCCATGTCACCAACAATACGTGTACAGCTGAAAAGGTTGTTGTCTGACAACAAAGATATATTTGCCTGGTGCCCAGCAGACATGACTGGGGTTCCACGCGATATCGCGCAACATTGTTTAAACATCAAACCATCAGTAGATCCGGTTGTTCAGGGAAGGCGCAGTTTCAGCGAAGAAAAAGCAAAAGCGATGGACGAGCAAGTAACAGAGTTGCTCAACGCGGGAATCTTGCGCAAAGTGAAATACCATACATGGGTTGCCAACCCAGTCATGGTACAAAAACATAACGGCGGGTGGAGAATGTGTGTCGACTTCAAAGACCTCAACAAAGCATGCCCCAGAGACTGCTATGCGCTCCCAGAGATAGACAAGAAAGTCGATTCTTTAGCATCATTCAGGTGGAAATGCTTTCTCGACTGTTATAAGGGTTATCACCAGGTCCAGATGAAAGAAGAAGACGAAGAAAAAACCGCATTCCGCACAGACAAAGGCATCTACTGCTACACAAAAATGCCGTTTGGGTTGCGCAACGCAGGCGCAATGTATCAACGCCTAATGAACACAATCTTTAGCAAGGATATTGGCAAAACTGTCGAAGTATACATGGATGACCTCGTCATCATGAGCCATGAGGAGGAGACAATGCTCAACAATATCCAGCGCACATTCGATTCCTTACGAAGCGTAAACTTAAAGTTGAACCCGACAAAATGCTCCTTCGGCATGGAAGAAGGAAAGTTTTTGGGTTTCATAGTTACCAAAGACGGTTTTAAGGTTAATCCAGAGAAGGTGCAGACCATTCAGCTAATGCCATCACCGGCAACAGTCAAGGAAATGCAAAGACTCGCCGGGCGATTAGCAGCTCTGAATAGATTTTTGGCCAATCATGCGGCAAAATCTTATCCATTTATCAGTACGCTGCGAAACTGCGGAAAGAAAACTCCTTTCCAATGGACACCTGAAGCGGAAGCAGCATTCAAGCAAATGAAAGAATATTTAATCCAGTTACCAACGCTGACTGCGCCAAAAGAAAAAGAACCATTAATCTTATATCTGTCAGCCGCAGAGGTAGCAGTAGGCGCAATATTAATGGTAGAACGGGAAAATATCCAGACCCCAATCTATTACATCAGCAAAATGCTCACCAGCCCTGAAACTCGTTACTCAATGATAGAAAAACTGGTTCTAGCGCTAGTACACGCATCCAGACGTTTGCTCAGGTATTTTTCAGGCCATGTCATCACAGTACTGACAAATTATCATTTGGGCCAAATCTTGTCAAAACCCGACATAGCGGGGAGATTAGCTAAATGGGCCATCGAGCTAGGAGGCTACAACATTTTTTACAGACCAAGACCAGCAATCAAAGGGCAAGTCCTAGCAGACTTCGCCACTGAAGTTCCCATTGATAAAATACAAGAATGTGAGGCAATCCAGAACCCAACGCCTGTTTTCGACGACAGAGTCTGGACCTTACACACCGACGGTGCTTCCAACGACGACGGAGCAGGAGCAGGTCTCCGATTAGTCAGCCCGGATAATCACGAACTCACATATGCCAGACGCTTAGATTTCCAAAGTACCAACAATGAAGCAGAATACGAAGCATTTTTTAGCAGGTCTTCGTCTAGCACTCAAAATGGGAGCAAAAAACCTTGAAGCTAACGTCGACTCAAAACTAGTAGTTGAACAAGTTAACGGTCGCTATGACGCGAAAGGCGAGGCTATGGCGTTGTACCTTGAACAAGCACGGATGTTAATCAATCAATTTCAGACATTCAAAGTCAATCACATAAACAGAAGCGAAAACAAACATGCTGACGCACTAAGCAAGTTAGCCGCTACTAGCTTTAAACACTTAGCAAAAGAAGTGCGCATAGAGGTACTATCCAATCCTTCCATTCACCTGAAGCAAGTAAGCGTCATAGAGATGGGAAATCCGTCCTGGATGTCTCCAATTATTTTGTACCTTCAACACGGGAAACTCCCGGAAGGAAAGGCAGAAGCCCGAAAAATACAACACAAAGCAATAAACTATGAGATGGCGGATGGTGTCCTTTATCGGAAATCATTCATGGGTCCATTACTACGTTGTGTTGATAAAACGGACGCTCAGTATCTGGTCAGAGAGATCCACGAGGGATTATGCGGGATACACGCAGGACCGCGCATGGTCGTGGCAAAAATAATGAGCGCCGGATACTACTGGCCAGGAATGCACATGGACGCAGTTGATCTATTACGAAGGTGCGAAGCATGTCAACGCCATGCACCAAAGACACTTCGACCCAAAAATCCGCTAATTCCCGTTACTTCCGCCTGGCCATTCCAACAATGGGGCATCGATCTTGTTGGCCCATTTCCTGATGCGCCAGGTGCAGTAAAATTCATCATCGTTACGGTGGATTACTTCACAAAATGGGTGGAAGCTAAAGCTTTGGCGTCAACAACAACAATGGTAATCCGCAAATTTATATGGGAACATATCATTTGCAGATTTGGGTTGCCATTGCGCATTATTTCTGACAATGGTACAAACTTTGCCGCGGAAGACCTTCAAAAATGGTTCAAAGAAATGAACATTGAGCACAACTTCGCCTCCGTCGCGCATCCTCAAGCGAATGGCCATGTAGAAAGCATAAACAAACAAATCGTTGACGGAATAAAAGCGCGACTCGGGACAGCGCGCAGAAGATGGG